>NW_025550242.1:0-17743 GCF_905237065.1 Salmo salar | reverse complement strand
CAGTAGTCTAGTGTGAGGGTTATGTCAGTAGTCTAGTGTGAGGGGTTATGTCAGTAGTCTAGTGTGAGGGTTATATCAGTAGTCTAGTGTGAGGGTTATAACAGTAGTCTAGTGTGAGGGTTATATCAGTAGTCTAGTGTGAGGTGTTATATCAGTAGTCTAGTGTGAGGGGTTATATCAGTAGTCTAGTGTGAGGGGTTATATCAGTAGTCTAGTGTGAGGGGTTATAACAGTAGTCTAGTGTGAGGGGTTATATCAGTAGTCTAGTGTGAGGGTTATAACAGTAGTCTAGTGTGAGGGGTTATATCAGTAGTCTAGTGTGGGGTTTATCAGTAGTCTAGTGTGAGGGGTTATGTCAGTAGTCTAGTGTGGGGGGTTATTACAGTAGTCTAGTGTGAGGGTTATATCAGTAGTCTAGTGTGAGGGGTTATGTCAGTAGTCTAGTGTGAGGGGTTATATCAGTAGTCTAGTGTGAGGGTTATGTCAGTAGTCTAGTGTGAGGGGTTATGTCAGTAGTCTAGTGTGAGGGTGTACAACAGTAGTCTAGTGTGAGGGGTTATAACAGTAGTCTAGTGTGAGGGGTTATAACAGTAGTCTAGTGTGAGGGGTTATATCAGTAGTCTGGTGTGAGGGTTATGTCAGTAGTCTAGTGTGAGGGGTTATGTCAGTAGTCTAGTGTGAGGGGTTATGTCAGTAGTCTAGTGTGAGGTTATGTCAGTAGTCTAGTGTGAGGGTTATATCAGTAGTCTAGTGTGAGGGGTTATTCAGTAGTCTAGTGTGAGGGGTTATATCAGTAGTCTAGTGTGAGGTGTTATATCAGTAGTCTAGTGTGAGGGTTATGTCAGTAGTCTAGTGTGAGGGGTTATAACAGTAGTCTAGTGTGAGGGTTATAACAGTAGTCTAGTGTGAGGGGTTATGTCAGTAGTCTAGTGTGAGGGGTTATATCAGTAGTCTAGTGTGAGGGGTTATGCCAGTAGTCTAGTGTGAGGGTTATGTCAGTAGTCTAGTGTGAGGGGTTATATCAGTAGTCTAGTGTGAGGGTTATGTCAGTAGTCTAGTGTGAGGGGTTATATCAGTAGTCTAGTGTGAGGGTTATATCAGTAGACTAGTGTGAGGGTTATAACAGTAGTCTAGTGTGAGGGGTTATAACAGTAGTCTAGTGTGAGGGTTATATCAGTAGTCTAGTGTGAGGGGTTATGTCAGTAGTCTAGTGTGAGGGGTTATGTCAGTAGTCTAGTGTGAGGGTGTAATAACAGTAGTCTAGTGTGAGGGGTTATAACAGTAGACTAGTGTGAGGGGTTATAACAGTAGTCTAGTGTGAGGGGTTATATCAGTACTCTAGTGTGAGGTGTTATATCAGTAGTCTAGTGTGAGGGGTTATGTCAGTAGTCTAGTGTGAGGGGTTATAACAGTAGTCTAGTGTGAGGGGTTATGTCAGTAGTCTAGTGTGAGGGTTATATCAGTAGTCTAGTGTGAGGGGTTAAACAGTAGTCTAGTGTGAGGTGTTATATCAGTAGTCTAGTGTGAGGGGTTATGTCAGTAGTCTAGTGTGAGGGTTATGTCAGTAGTCTAGTGTGAGGGTTATATCAGTAGTCTAGTGTGAGGGGTTATGTCAGTAGTCTAGTGTGAGGGGTTATATCAGTAGTCTAGTGTGAGGGGTTATGTCAGTAGTCTAGTGTGAGGGGTTATGTCAGTAGTCCAGTGTGAGGGGTTATATCAGTAGTCTAGTGTGAGGGTTATATCAGTAGTCTAGTGTGAGGGGTTATATCAGTAGTCTAGTGTGAGGGGTTATGTCAGTAGTCTAGTGTGAGGGGTTATATCAGTAGTCTAGTGTGAGGGTTATAACAGTAGTCTAGTGTGAGGGGTTATATCAGTAGTCTAGTGTGAGGGTTATGTCAGTAGTCTAGTGTGAGGGTTATAACAGTAGTCTAGTGTGAGGGGTTATGTCAGTAGTCTAGTGTGAGGGGTTATATCAGTAGTCTAGTGTGAGGGGTTATATCAGTAGTCTAGTGTGAGGGTTATGTCAGTAGTCTAGTGTGAGGGGTTATAACAGTAGTCTAGTGTGAGGGGTTATGTCAGTAGTCTAGTGTGAGGGGTTATATCAGTAGTCTAGTGTGAGGGGTTATAACAGTAGTCTAGTGTGAGGGGTTATAACAGTAGTCTAGTGTGAGGGGTTATATCAGTAGTCTAGTGTGAGGGTTATGTCAGTAGTCTAGTGTGAGGGGTTATAACAGTAGTCTAGTGTGAGGGGTTATATCAGTAGTCTAGTGTGAGGGGTTATGTCAGTAGTCTAGTGTGAGGGGTTATAACAGTAGTCTAGTGTGAGGGGTTGTAACAGTAGTCTAGTGTGAGGGGTTATGTCAGTAGTCTAGTGTGAGGGTTATAACAGTAGTCTAGTGTGAGGGGTTATGTCAGTAGTCTAGTGTGAGGGGTTATGTCAGTAGTCTAGTGTGAGGGGTTATCAGTAGTCTAGTGTGAGGGGTTATATCAGTAGTCTAGTGTGAGGGGTTATGTCAGTAGTCTAGTGTGAGGGGTTATATCAGTAGTCTAGTGTGAGGGGTTATATCAGTAGTCTAGTGTGAGGGGTTATATCAGTAGTCTAGTGTGAGGGTTATATCAGTAGTCTAGTGTGAGGGTTATGTCAGTAGTCTAGTGTGAGGGGTTATGTCAGTAGTCTAGTGTGAGGGGTTATGTCAGTAGTCTAGTGTGAGGGTTATATCAGTAGACTAGTGTGAGGGGTTATATCAGTAGTCTAGTGTGAGGGTTATATCAGTAGTCTAGTGTGAGGTGTTATGTCAGTAGTCTAGTGTGAGGGGTTATGTCAGTAGTCTAGTGTGAGGGGTTATAACAGTAGTCTAGTGTGAGGGGGTTATGTCAGTAGTCTAGTGTGAGGGGTTATATCAGTAGTCTAGTGTGAGGGGTTATGTCAGTAGTCTAGTGTGAGGGTTATAACAGTAGTCTAGTGTGAGGGTTATATCAGTAGTCTAGTGTGAGGGTTATGTCAGTAGTCTAGTGTGAGGGGTTATAACAGTAGTCTAGTGTGAGGGTTATATCAGTAGTCTAGTGTGAGGGGTTATGTCAGTAGTCTAGTGTGAGGGGTTACGTCAGTAGTCTAGTGTGAGGGGTTATATCAGTAGTCTAGTGTGAGGGTTATAACAGTAGTCTAGTGTGAGGGGTTATATCAGTAGTCTAGTGTGAGGGGTTATGTCAGTAGTCTAGTGTGAGGGTTATGTCAGTAGTCTAGTGTGAGGGGTTATATCAGTAGTCTAGTGTGAGGGGTTATGTCAGTAGTCTAGTGTGAGGGTTATAACAGTAGTCTAGTGTGAGGGGTTATGTCAGTAGTCTAGTGTGAGGGGTTATATCAGTAGTCTAGTGTGAGGGTTATATCAGTAGTCTAGTGTGAGGGGTTATAACAGTAGTCTAGTGTGAGGGGTTATATCAGTAGTCTAGTGTGAGGGGTTATGACAGTAGTCTAGTGTGGGGTTATATCAGTAGTCTAGTGTGAGGTGTTATATCAGTAGTCTAGTGTGGGGGGTTATGTCAGTAGTCTAGTGTGAGGGGTTATGTCAGTAGTCTAGTGTGAGGGTTATATCAGTAGTCTAGTGTGAGGGGTTATAACAGTAGTCTAGTGTGAGGGGTTATAACAGTAGTCTAGTGTGAGGGTTATGTCAGTAGTCTAGTGTGAGGGTTATATCAGTAGTCTAGTGTGAGGGTTATATCAGTAGTCTAGTGTGAGGGGTTATAACAGTAGTCTAGTGTGAGGGGTTATGTCAGTAGTCTAGTGTGAGGGGTTATATCAGTAGTCTAGTGTGAGGGGTTATATCAGTAGTCTAGTGTGAGGGGTTATGTCAGTAGTCTAGTGTGAGGGGTTATAACAGTAGTCTAGTGTGAGGGGTTATAACAGTAGTCTAGTGTGAGGGGTTATAACAGTAGTCTAGTGTGAGGGGTTATATCAGTAGTCTAGTGTGAGGTGTTATATCAGTAGTCTAGTGTGAGGGGTTATGTCAGTAGTCTAGTGTGAGGGGTTATAACAGTAGTCTAGTGTGAGGGGTTATAACAGTAGTCTAGTGTGAGGGGTTATATCAGTAGTCTAGTGTGAGGGGTTATAAGTCAGTAGTCTAGTGTGAGGTGTTATAACAGTAGTCTAGTGTGAGGGTTACATCAGTAGTCTAGTGTGAGGGGTTATATCAGTAGTCTAGTGTGAGGGGTTATAACAGTAGTCTAGTGTGAGGGGTTATAACAGTAGTCTAGTGTGAGGGGTTATGTCAGTAGTCTAGTGTGAGGGGTTATGTCAGTAGTCTAGTGTGAGGGGTTATAACAGTAGTCTAGTGTGAGGGGTTATAACAGTAGTCTAGTGTGAGGGGTTATAACAGTAGTCTAGTGTGAGGGGTTATATCAGTACTCTAGTGTGAGGTGTTATATCAGTAGTCTAGTGTGAGGGGTTATATCAGTAGACTAGTGTGAGGGGTTATATCAGTAGTCTAGTGTGAGGGGTTATAACAGTAGTCTAGTGTGAGGGGTTATGTCAGTAGTCTAGTGTGAGGGGTTAGTAACAGTAGTCTAGTGTGAGGGGTTATATCAGTAGTCTAGTGTGAGGGGTTATATCAGTAGTCTAGTGTGAGGGTTATATCAGTAGTCTAGTGTGAGGGGTTGTGTCAGTAGTCTAGTGTGAGGGTTATGACAGTAGTCTAGTGTGAGGGGTTATATCAGTAGTCTAGTGTGGGGTGTTATATCAGTAGTCTAGTGTGAGGGGTTATATCAGTAGTCTAGTGTGAGGGGTTATATCAGTAGTCTAGTGTGAGGGGTTATAACAGTAGTCTAGTGTGAGGGGTTATAACAGTAGTCTAGTGTGAGGGGTTATAACAGTAGTCTAGTGTGAGGGGTTATAACAGTAGTCTAGTGTGAGGGGTTATATCAGTAGTCTAGTGTGAGGGTTATGTCAGTAGTCTAGTGTGAGGGGTTATAACAGTAGTCTAGTGTGAGGGGTTATAACAGTAGTCTAGTGTGAGGGTTATGTCAGTAGTCTAGTGTGAGGGTTATATCAGTAGTCTAGTGTGAGGGGTTATGTCAGTAGTCTAGTGTGAGGGGTTATATCAGTAGTCTAGTGTGAGGGGTTATATCAGTAGACTAGTGTGAGGGGTTATAACAGTAGTCTAGTGTGAGGGGTTATAACGGTAGTCTAGTGTGAGGGGTTATATCAGTAGTCTAGTGTGAGGGGTTATGTCAGTAGTCTAGTGTGAGGGTTATGTCAGTAGTCTAGTGTGAGGGGTAATAACAGTAGTCTAGTGTGAGGGGTTATAACAGTAAACTAGTGTGAGGGGTTATAACAGTAGTCTAGTGTGAGGGGTTATATCAGTACTCTAGTGTGAGGTGTTATATCAGTAGTCTAGTGTGAGGGGTTATATCAGTAGTCTAGTGTGAGGGGTTATAACAGTAGTCTAGTGTGAGGGGTTATAACAGTAGTCTAGTGTGAGGGGTTATATCAGTAGTCTAGTGTGAGGGTTATAACAGTAGTCTAGTGTGTGGGTTATAACAGTAGTCTAGTGTGAGGTGTTATATCAGTAGTCTAGTGTGAGGGGTTATGTCAGTAGTCTAGTGTGAGGGTTATGCAGTAGTCTAGTGTGAGGGTTATATCAG
Source organism: Salmo salar (assembly GCF_905237065.1). Taxonomy (NCBI): domain Eukaryota; kingdom Metazoa; phylum Chordata; class Actinopteri; order Salmoniformes; family Salmonidae; genus Salmo; species Salmo salar. Next base: position 12,106 of record NW_025550242.1, on the reverse strand, counting down.
TAGTCTAGTGTGAGGGGTTATGTCAGTAGTCTAGTGTGAGGGGTTATAACAGTAGTCTAGTGTGAGGGGTTATGTCAGTAGTCTAGTGTGAGGGGTTATATCAGTAGTCTAGTGTGAGGGTTATGACAGTAGTCTAGTGTGAGGGGTTATGACAGTAGTCTAGTGTGAGGGTTATAACAGTAGTCTAGTGTGAGGGTTATGTCAGTAGTCTAGTGTGAGGGTTATGTCAGTAGTCTAGTGTGAGGGGTTATGTCAGTAGTCTAGTGTGAGGGGTTATAACAGTAGTCTAGTGTGAGGGGTTATGTCAGTAGTCTAGTGTGAGGGGTTATAACAGTAGTCTAGTGTGAGGGTTATGTCAGTAGTCTAGTGTGAGGGGTTATATCAGTAGTCTAGTGTGAGGGGTTATAACAGTAGTCTAGTGTGAGGGGTTATATCAGTAGTCTAGTGTGAGGGGTTATGTCAGTAGTCTAGTGTGAGGGTTATGTCAGTAGTCTAGTGTGAGGGGTTATAACAGTAGTCTAGTGTGAGGGGTTATAACAGTAGTCTAGTGTGAGGGGTTATAACAGTAGTCTAGTGTGAGGGGTTATATCAGTAGTCTAGTGTGAGGGTTATATCAGTAGTCTAGTGTGAGGGGTTATATCAGTAGTCTAGTGTGAGGGGTTATAACAGTAGTCTAGTGTGAGGGGTTATAACAGTAGTCTAGTGTGAGGGGTTATATCAGTAGTCTAGTGTGAGGGGTTATAACAGTAGTCTAGTGTGAGGGGTTGTGACAGTAGTCTAGTGTGATGGTGTTATATCAGTAGTCTAGTGTGAGGGGTTATGTCAGTAGTCTAGTGTGAGGGGTTATAACAGTAGTCTAGTGTGAGGGTTATATCAGTAGTCTAGTGTGAGGGGTTATGTCAGTAGTCTAGTGTGAGGGGTTATAACAGTAGTCTAGTGTGAGGGGTTATGTCAGTAGTCTAGTGTGAGGGGTTATGTCAGTAGTCTAGTGTGAGGGGTTATAACAGTAGTCTAGTGTGAGGGGTTATAACAGTAGTCTAGTGTGAGGGGTTATAACAGTAGTCTAGTGTGAGGGGTTATATCAGTAGTCTAGTGTGAGGGGTTATGTCAGTAGTCTAGTGTGAGGGGTTATATCAGTAGTCTAGTGTGAGGTGTTATAACAGTAGTCTAGTGTGAGGGTTATGTCAGTAGTCTAGTGTGAGGGGTTATAACAGTAGTCTAGTGTGAGGGGTTATATCAGTAGTCTAGTGTGAGGGTTATGTCAGTAGTCTAGTGTGAGGGTTATAACAGTAGTCTAGTGTGAGGGGTTATAACAGTAGTCTAGTGTGAGGGGTTATATCAGTAGTCTAGTGTGAGGGGTTATAACAGTAGTCTAGTGTGAGGGGTTATGACAGTAGTCTAGTGTGAGGGGTTATGTCAGTAGTCTAGTGTGAGGGGTTATGTCAGTAGTCTAGTGTGAGGGGTTATGTCAGTAGTCTAGTGTGAGGGGTTATGTCAGTAGTCTAGTGTGAGGGGTTATGTCAGTAGTCTAGTGTGAGGGGTTATATCAGTAGTCTAGTGTGAGGGTTATGTCAGTAGTCTAGTGTGAGGGGTTATATCAGTAGTCTAGTGTGAGGGGTTATATCAGTAGTCTAGTGTGAGGGGTTATATCAGTAGTCTAGTGTGAGGGGTTATGTCAGTAGTCTAGTGTGAGGGGTTATAACAGTAGTCTAGTGTGAGGGGTTATAACAGTAGACTAGTGTGAGGGGTTATAACAGTAGTCTAGTGTGAGGGTTATATCAGTAGTCTAGTGTGAGGTGTTATATCAGTAGTCTAGTGTGAGGGGTTATAACAGTAGTCTAGTGTGAGGGGTTATAACAGTAGTCTAGTGTGAGGGGTTATATCAGTAGTCTAGTGTGAGGGTTATGTCAGTAGTCTAGTGTGAGGGTTATGTCAGTAGTCTAGTGTGAGGGGTTATGTCAGTAGTCTAGTGTGAGGGTTATGTCAGTAGTCTAGTGTGAGGGGTTATGTCAGTAGTCTAGTGTGAGGGGTTATATCAGTAGTCTAGTGTGAGGGGTTATATCAGTAGTCTAGTGTGAGGGGTTATGACAGTAGTCTAGTGTGAGGGGTTATGTCAGTAGTCTAGTGTGAGGGGTTATGACAGTAGTCTAGTGTGAGGGTTATAACAGTAGTCTAGTGTGAGGGGTTATATCAGTAGTCTAGTGTGAGGGTTATATCAGTAGTCTAGTGTGAGGGGTTATATCAGTAGTCTAGTGTGAGGGTTATATCAGTAGTCTAGTGTGAGGGGTTATGTCAGTAGTCTAGTGTGAGGGTTATGACAGTAGTCTAGTGTGAGGGGTTATGTCAGTAGTCTAGTGTGAGGGTTATAACAGTAGTCTAGTGTGAGGGTTATAACAGTAGTCTAGTGTGAGGGGTTATAACAGTAGTCTAGTGTGAGGGGTTATGACAGTAGTCTAGTGTGAGGGGTTATAACAGTAGTCTAGTGTGAGGGGTTATAACAGTAGTCTAGTGTGAGGGGTTATATCAGTAGTCTAGTGTGAGGGGTTATGTCAGTAGTCTAGTGTGAGGGGTTATATCAGTAGTCTAGTGTGAGGGGTTATAACAGTAGTCTAGTGTGAGGGGTTATGTCAGTAGTCTAGTGTGAGGGGTTATAACAGTAGTCTAGTGTGAGGGGTTATGTCAGTAGTCTAGTGTGAGGGGTTATATCAGTAGTCTAGTGTGAGGGGTTATAACAGTAGTCTAGTGTGAGGGGTTATAACAGTAGTCTAGTGTGAGGGTTATAACGGTAGTCTAGTGTGAGGGGTTATATCAGTAGTCTAGTGTGAGGGGTTATGTCAGTAGTCTAGTGTGAGGGGTTATGTCAGTAGTCTAGTGTGAGGGGTTATAACAGTAGTCTAGTGTGAGGGGTTATATCAGTAGACTAGTGTGAGGGTTATAACAGTAGTCTAGTGTGAGGGTTATGTCAGTACTCTAGTGTGAGGGGTTATATCAGTAGTCTAGTGTGAGGGGTTATGTCAGTAGTCTAGTGTGAGGGTTATAACAGTAGTCTAGTGTGAGGGGTTATAACAGTAGTCTAGTGTGAGGGGTTATATCAGTAGTCTAGTGTGAGGGGTTATAACAGTAGTCTAGTGTGAGGTGTTACAACAGTAGTCTAGTGTGAGGGGTTACATCAGTAGTCTAGTGTGAGGGTTATGTCAGTAGTCTAGTGTGAGGGGTTATAACAGTAGTCTAGTGTGAGGGGTTATATCAGTAGTCTAGTGTGAGGGTTATGTCAGTAGTCTAGTGTGAGGGTTATGTCAGTAGTCTAGTGTGAGGGGTTATAACAGTAGTCTAGTGTGAGGGTTATAACAGTAGTCTAGTGTGAGGGTTATATCAGTAGTCTAGTGTGAGGGGTTATATCAGTAGTCTAGTGTGAGGGGTTATATCAGTAGTCTAGTGTGAGGGGTTATATCAGTAGTCTAGTGTGAGGGGTTATAACAGTAGTCTAGTGTGAGGGGTTATAACAGTAGTCTAGTGTGAGGGGTTATATCAGTAGTCTAGTGTGAGGGGTTATAGTCAGTAGTCTAGTGTGAGGGGTTATATCAGCAGTCTAGTGTGAGGGGTTATATCAGTAGTCTAGTGTGAGGGGTTATGTCAGTAGTCTAGTGTGAGGGGTTATATCAGTAGTCTAGTGTGAGGGGTTATAACAGTAGTCTAGTGTGAGGGGTTATAACAGTAGTCTAGTGTGAGGGGTTATATCAGTAGTCTAGTGTGAGGGTTATATCAGTAGTCTAGTGTGAGGGGTTATATCAGTAGTCTAGTGTGAGGGGTTATGACAGTAGTCTAGTGTGAGGGGTTATGTCAGTAGTCTAGTGTGAGGGGTTATAACAGTAGTCTAGTGTGAGGGGTTATAACAGTAGTCTAGTGTGAGGTGTTATATCAGTAGTCTAGTGTGAGGGGTTATGTCAGTAGTCTAGTGTGAGGGGTTATATCAGTAGTCTAGTGTGAGGGTTATATCAGTAGTCTAGTGTGAGGGGTTATGTCAGTAGTCTAGTGTGAGGGGTTATAACAGTAGTCTAGTGTGAGGGGTTATATCAGTAGTCTAGTGTGAGGGGTTATAACAGTAGTCTAGTGTGAGGGGTTATAACAGTAGTCTAGTGTGAGGGGTTATAACAGTAGTCTAGTGTGAGGGGTTATAACAGTAGTCTAGTGTGAGGGGTTATATCAGTAGTCTAGTGTGAGGGTTATGTCAGTAGTCTAGTGTGAGGGGTTATGTCAGTAGTCTAGTGTGAGGGGTTATAACAGTAGTCTAGTGTGAGGGGTTATAACAGTAGACTAGTGTGAGGGTTATAACAGTAGTCTAGTGTGAGGGGTTATAACAGTAGTCTAGTGTGAGGGGTTATGTCAGTAGTCTAGTGTGAGGGTTATGTCAGTAGTCTAGTGTGAGGGGTTATGTCAGTAGTCTAGTGTGAGGGGTTATAACAGTAGTCTAGTGTGAGGGGTTATGTCAGTAGTCTAGTGTGAGGGGTTATAACAGTAGTCTAGTGTGAGGGGTTATATCAGTAGTCTAGTGTGAGGGTTATATCAGTAGTCTAGTGTGAGGGGTTATAACAGTAGTCTAGTGTGAGGGTTATAACAGTAGTCTAGTGTGAGGGGTTATGTCAGTAGTCTAGTGTGAGGGTTATGTCAGTAGTCTAGTGTGAGGGGTTATAACAGTAGTCTAGTGTGAGGGGTTATAACAGTAGTCTAGTGTGAGGGGTTATAACAGTAGTCTAGTGTGAGGGGTTATGTCAGTAGTCTAGTGTGAGGTGTTATGTCAGTAGTCTAGTGTGAGGGTTATATCAGTAGTCTAGTGTGAGGGGTTATAACAGTAGTCTAGTGTGAGGGGTTATAACAGTAGTCTAGTGTGAGGGTTATATCAGTAGTCTAGTGTGAGAGGTTATAACAGTAGTCTAGTGTGAGGGGTTATAACAGTAGTCTAGTGTGAGGGTTACATCAGTAGTCTAGTGTGAGGGGTTATGTCAGTAGTCTAGTGTGAGGGGTTATATACAGTAGTCTAGTGTGAGGGGTTATATCAGTAGTCTAGTGTGAGGGGTTATGTCAGTAGTCTAGTGTGAGGGGTTATAACAGTAGTCTAGTGTGAGGGGTTATGTCAGTAGTCTAGTGTGAGGGGTTATATCAGTAGTCTAGTGTGAGAGGTTATAACAGTAGTCTAGTGTGAGGGGTTATAACAGTAGTCTAGTGTGAGGGGTTATATCAGTAGTCTAGTGTGAGGGGTTATATCAGTAGTCTAGTGTGAGGGTTATATCAGTAGTCTAGTGTGAGGGGTTATGTCAGTAGTCTAGTGTGAGGGGTTATAACAGTAGTCTAGTGTGAGGGGTTATGTCAGTAGTCTAGTGTGAGGGGTTATAACAGTAGTCTAGTGTGAGGGGTTATATCAGTAGTCTAGTGTGAGGGTTATAACAGTAGTCTAGTGTGAGGGGTTATAACAGTAGTCTAGTGTGAGGGGTTATAACAGTAGTCTAGTGTGAGGGGTTATAACAGTAGTCTAGTGTGAGGGGTTATGTCAGTAGTCTAGTGTGAGGGGTTATGTCAGTAGTCTAGTGTGAGGGGTAATAACAGTAGTCTAGTGTGAGGGGTTATAACAGTAGACTAGTGTGAGGGGTTATAACAGTAGTCTAGTGTGAGGGGTTATATCAGTACTCTAGTGTGAGGGTTATATCAGTAGTCTAGTGTGAGGGGTTATATCAGTAGACTAGTGTGAGGGGTTATAACAGTAGTCTAGTGTGAGGGGTTATAACAGTAGTCTAGTGTGAGGGGTTATATCAGTAGTCTAGTGTGAGGGGTTAAGTCAGTAGTCTAGTGTGAGGGGTTATGTCAGCAGTCTAGTGTGAGGGGTTATAACAGTAGTCTAGTGTGAGGGTTATGTCAGTAGTCTAGTGTGAGGGGTTATGTCAGTAGTCTAGTGTGAGGGGTTATAACAGTAGTCTAGTGTGAGGGGTTATAACAGTAGTCTAGTGTGAGGGGTTATATCAGTAGTCTAGTGTGAGGGGTTATATCAGTAGTCTAGTGTGAGGGGTTATAACAGTAGTCTAGTGTGAGGGGTTATGACAGTAGTCTAGTGTGAGGGTTATGTCAGTAGTCTAGTGTGAGGGGTTATGACAGTAGTCTAGTGTGAGGGGTTATAACAGTAGTCTAGTGTGAGGTGTTACATCAGTAGTCTAGTGTGAGGGGTTATGTCAGTAGTCTAGTGTGAGGGTTATAACAGTAGTCTAGTGTGAGGGTTATAACAGTAGTCTAGTGTGAGGGGTTATGTCAGTAGTCTAGTGTGAGGGTTATAACAGTAGTCTAGTGTGAGGGGTTATGTCAGTAGTCTAGTGTGAGGGGTTATATCAGTAGTCTAGTGTGAGGGGTTAAAACAGTAGACTAGTGTGAGGGGTTATAACAGTAGTCTAGTGTGAGGGGTTATAACAGTAGTCTAGTGTGAGGGGTTATATCAGTAGTCTAGTGTGAGGGGTTATGTCAGTAGTCTAGTGTGAGGGTTATGACAGTAGTCTAGTGTGAGGGGTTATAACAGTAGTCTAGTGTGAGGGGTTATAACAGTAGTCTAGTGTGAGGGGTTATAACAGTAGTCTAGTGTGAGGTGTTATATCAGTAGTCTAGTGTGAGGGGTTATGTCAGTAGACTAGTGTGAGGGGTTATAACAGTAGTCTAGTGTGAGGGGTTATAACAGTAGTCTAGTGTGAGGGGTTATATCAGTAGTCTAGTGTGAGGGGTTATAACAGTAGTCTAGTGTGAGGGTTACAACAGTAGTCTAGTGTGTGGTGTTACATCAGTAGTCTAGTGTGAGGGGTTATGTCAGTAGTCTAGTGTGAGGGGTTATAACAGTAGTCTAGTGTGAGGGGTTATATCAGTAGTCTAGTGTGAGGGTTATAACAGTAGTCTAGTGTGAGGGTTATAACAGTAGTCTAGTGTGAGGGGTTATGTCAGTAGTCTAGTGTGAGGGGTTATATCAGTAGTCTAGTGTGAGGGGTTATAACAGTAGTCTAGTGTGAGGGGTTATAACAGTAGTCTAGTGTGAGGGGTTATAACAGTAGTCCAGTGTGAGGGGTTATATCAGTAGTCTAGTGTGAGGGGTTATAACAGTAGTCTAGTGTGAGGGGTTATGTCAGTAGTCTAGTGTGAGGGGTTATAACAGTAGTCTAGTGTGAGGGGTTATAACAGTAGACTAGTGTGAGGGGTTATAACAGTAGTCTAGTGTGAGGGGTTATATCAGTAGTCTAGTGTGAGGGGTTATATCAGTAGTCTAGTGTGAGGGGTTATGTCAGTAGTCTAGTGTGAGGGGTTATATCAGTAGTCTAGTGTGAGGGTTATAACAGTAGTCTAGTGTGAGGGGTTATGTCAGTAGTCTAGTGTGAGGGGTTATAACAGTAGTCTAGTGTGAGGGGTTATGTCAGTAGTCTAGTGTGAGGGGTTATGTCAGCAGTCTAGTGTGAGGGGTTATGTCAGTAGTCTAGTGTGAGGGGTTATGTCAGTAGTCTAGTGTGAGGGTTATGTCAGTAGTCTAGTGTGAGGGTTATATCAGTAGTCTAGTGTGAGGGGTTATAACAGTAGTCTAGTGTGAGGGGTTATGTCAGTAGTCTAGTGTGAGGGGTTATATCAGTAGTCTAGTGTGAGGGGTTATATCAGTAGTCTAGTGTGAGGGGTTATGTCAGTAGTCTAGTGTGAGGGGTTATAACAGTAGTCTAGTGTGAGGGGTTATGTCAGTAGTCTAGTGTGAGGGGTTATAACAGTAGTCTAGTGTGAGGGGTTATAACAGTAGTCTAGTGTGAGGGTTATATCAGTAGTCTAGTGTGAGGGTTATGTCAGTAGTCTAGTGTGAGGGGTTATGTCAGTAGTCTAGTGTGAGGGGTTATAACAGTAGTCTAGTGTGAGGGGTTATAACAGTAGTCTAGTGTGAGGGGTTATGTCAGTAGTCTAGTGTGAGGGGTTATAACAGTAGTCTAGTGTGAGGGGTTATATCAGTAGTCTAGTGTGAGGGTTATGTCAGTAGTCTAGTGTGAGGGGTTATAACAGTAGTCTAGTGTGAGGGGTTATAACAGTAGTCTAGTGTGAGGGGTTATAACAGTAGTCTAGTGTGAGGGTTATATCAGTAGTCTAGTGTGAGGGGTTATATCAGTAGTCTAGTGTGAGGGGTTATATCAGTAGTCTAGTGTGAGGGGTTATAACAGTAGTCTAGTGTGAGGGGTTATAACAGTAGTCTAGTGTGAGGGTTATATCAGTAGTCTAGTGTGAGGGGTTATGTCAGTAGTCTAGTGTGAGGGGTTATGTCAGTAGTCTAGTGTGAGGGGTTATATCAGTAGTCTAGTGTGAGGGGTTATATCAGTAGTCTAGTGTGAGGGTTATAACAGTAGTCTAGTGTGAGGTGTTATAACAGTAGTCTAGTGTGAGGTGTTATATCAGTAGTCTAGTGTGAGGGTTATGTCAGTAGTCTAGTGTGAGGGGTTATATCAGTAGTCTAGTGTGAGGGGTTATATCAGTAGTCTAGTGTGAGGGGTTATGTCAGTAGTCTAGTGTGAGGGTTATAACAGTAGTCTAGTGTGAGGGGTTATGTCAGTAGTCTAGTGTGAGGGGTTATAACAGTAGTCTAGTGTGAGGGTTATAACAGTAGTCTAGTGTGAGGGGTTATAACAGTAGTCTAGTGTGAGGGGTTATAACAGTAGTCTAGTGTGAGGGGTTATATCAGTAGTCTAGTGTGAGGGGTTATGACAGTAGTCTAGTGTGAGGGTTATGTCAGTAGTCTAGTGTGAGGGGTTATAACAGTAGTCTAGTGTGAGGGGTTATGTCAGTAGTCTAGTGTGAGGGGTTATAACAGTAGTCTAGTGTGAGGGGTTATGTCAGTAGTCTAGTGTGAGGGGTTATGTCAGTAGTCTAGTGTGAGGGTTATAACAGTAGTCTAGTGTGAGGGGTTATGTCAGTAGTCTAGTGTGAGGGTTATGACAGTAGTCTAGTGTGAGGGGTTATATCAGTAGTCTAGTGTGAGGGGTTATGTCAGTAGTCTAGTGTGAGGGGTTATGTCAGTAGTCTAGTGTGAGGGGTTATAACAGTAGTCTAGTGTGAGGGGTTATAACAGTAGACTAGTGTGAGGGGTTATAACAGTAGTCTAGTGTGAGGGGTTATATCAGTACTCTAGTGTGAGGGGTTATATCAGTAGTCTAGTGTGAGGGGTTATATCAGTAGTCTAGTGTGAGGGGTTATATCAGTAGTCTAGTGTGAGGGGTTATAACAGTAGTCTAGTGTGAGGGGTTATATCAGTAGTCTAGTGTGAGGGGTTATATCAGTAGTCTAGTGTGAGGGGTTATGACAGTAGTCTAGTGTGAGGGGTTATGTCAGTAGTCTAGTGTGAGGGGTTATATCAGTAGTCTAGTGTGAGGGTTATGTCAGTAGTCTAGTGTGAGGGTTATGTCAGTAGTCTAGTGTGAGGGGTTATATCAGTAGTCTAGTGTGAGGGGTTATATCAGTAGTCTAGTGTGAGGGTTATATCAGTAGTCTAGTGTGAGGGTTATATCAGTAGTCTAGTGTGAGGGGTTATATCAGTAGTCTAGTGTGAGGGGTTATGTCAGTAGTCTAGTGTGAGGGGGTTATAACAGTAGTCTAGTGTGAGGTGGTTATGTCAGTAGTCTAGTGTGAGGGGTTATGTCAGTAGTCTAGTGTGAGGGGTTATATCAGTAGTCTAGTGTGAGGGGTTATATCAGTAGTCTAGTGTGAGGGGTTATGTCAGTAGTCTAGTGTGAGGGGTTATAACAGTAGTCTAGTGTGAGGGGTTATGTCAGTAGTCTAGTGTGAGGGGTTATATCAGTAGTCTAGTGTGAGGGGTTATAACAGTAGTCTAGTGTGAGGGGTTATAACAGTAGTCTAGTGTGAGGGTTATAACAGTAGTCTAGTGTGAGGGGTTATGTCAGTAGTCTAGTGTGAGGGTTATGTCAGTAGTCTAGTGTGAGGGTTATAACAGTAGTCTAGTGTGAGGGGTTATAACAGTAGTCTAGTGTGAGGTGTTATAACAGTAGTCTAGTGTGAGGGGTTATGTCAGTAGTCTAGTGTGAGGGGTTATGTCAGTAGTCTAGTGTGAGGGGTTATATCAGTAGACTAGTGTGAGGGGTTATATCAGTAGTCTAGTGTGAGGGGTTATAACAGTAGTCTAGTGTGAGGGGTTATGTCAGTAGTCTAGTGTGAGGGGTTATAACAGTAGTCTAGTGTGAGGTGTTACATCAGTAGTCTAGTGTGAGGTGTTACATCAGTAGTCTAGTGTGAGGGGTTATGTCAGTAGTCTAGTGTGAGGGGTTATTACAGTAGTCTAGTGTGAGGGGTTATATCAGTAGTCTAGTGTGAGGGGTTATATCAGTAGTCTAGTGTGAGGGGTTATAACAGTAGTCTAGTGTGAGGGGTTATGTCAGTAGTCTAGTGTGAGGGTTATGTCAGTAGTCTAGTGTGAGGGTTATAACAGTAGTCTAGTGTGAGGGGTTATAACAGTAGTCTACTGTGAGGGGTTATAACAGTAGTCTAGTGTGAGGGGTTATATCAGTAGTCTAGTGTGAGGGGTTATATCAGTAGTCTAGTGTGAGGGGTTATATCAGTAGTCTAGTGTGAGGGTTATAACAGTAGTCTAGTGTGAGGGGTTATAACAGTAGTCTAGTGTGAGGGGTTATAACAGTAGTCTAGTGTGAGGGGTTATATCAGTAGTCTAGTGTGAGGTGTTATATCAGTAGTCTAGTGTGAGGGGTTATGTCAGTAGTCTAGTGTGAGGGGTTATAACAGTAGTCTAGTGTGAGGGGTTATATCAGTAGTCTAGTGTGAGGGGTTATATCAGTAGTCTAGTGTGAGGGGTTATAACAGTAGTCTAGTGTGAGGGGTTATGTCAGTAGTCTAGTGTGAGGGTTATGTCAGTAGTCTAGTGTGAGGGGTTATATCAGTAGTCTAGTGTGAGGGGTTATGACAGTAGTCTAGTGTGAGGGGTTATATCAGTAGTCTAGTGTGAGGGTTATATCAGTAGTCTAGTGTGAGGGGTTATGTCAGTAGTCTAGTGTGAGGGGTTATGTCAGTAGTCTAGTGTGAGGGTTATGTCAGTAGTCTAGTGTGAGGGGTTATGTCAGTAGTCTAGTGTGAGGGGTTATAACAGTAGTCTAGTGTGAGGGGTTATGTCAGTAGTCTAGTGTGAGGGGTTATAACAGTAGTCTAGTGTGAGGGGTTATAACAGTAGACTAGTGTGAGGGTTATAACAGTAGTCTAGTGTGAGGGGTTATATCAGTACTCTAGTGTGAGGTGTTATATCAGTAGTCTAGTGTGAGGGTTATGTCAGTAGACTAGTGTGAGGGGTTATATCAGTAGTCTAGTGTGAGGGGTTATATCAGTAGTCTAGTGTGAGGGGTTATGACAGTAGTCTAGTGTGAGGTGTTATAACAGTAGTCTAGTGTGAGGGTTATGTCAGTAGTCTAGTGTGAGGGTTATGTCAGTAGTCTAGTGTGAGGGGTTATGTCAGTAGTCTAGTGTGAGTGGTTATAGACAGTAGTCTAGTGTGAGGGGTTATATCAGTAGTCTAGTGTGAGGGGTTATATCAGTAGTCTAGTGTGAGGGGGTTATATCAGTAGTCTAGTGTGAGGGTTATGTCAGTAGTCTAGTGTGAGGGGTTATATCAGTAGTCTAGTGTGAGGGGTTATATCAGTAGTCTAGTGTGAGGGGTTATGTCAGTAGTCTAGTGTGAGGTGTTATAACAGTAGTCTAGTGTGAGGGTTATGTCAGTAGTCTAGTGTGAGGGGTTATACCAGTAGTCTAGTATGAGGGGTTATATCAGTAGTCTAGTGTGAGGGGTTATGTCAGTAGTCTAGTGTGAGGGATTATGTCAGTAGTCTAGTGTGAGGGGTTATGTCAGTAGTCTAGTGTGAGGGGCTATAACAGTAGTCTAGTGTGAGGGTTATATCAGTAGTCTAGTGTGAGGTTATGTCAGTAATCTAGTGTGAGGGTTATAACAGTAGTCCTAGTGTGAGGGGTTATGTCAAAGTAGTCTAGTGTGAGGGGTTATGTCAGTAGTCTAGTGTGAGGGTTATAACAGTAGTCTAGTTTGAGGGTTATA
>NW_025550241.1:0-9726 GCF_905237065.1 Salmo salar | reverse complement strand
TCCTGTCCTAGGTATTCGCCCAAGAGGTGGGGTTTCGAGTGTCTCCGGAAGGTGGTGATTGACTCCGCTGTCCTGGCGTCGTGAGAACTTGTTCCACCATTGGGGTGCCAGAGCAGCAACAGTTTCGACTGGAGGCTGCGCGGGAACTGTGCTTCCTCAGAGGTAGGGGGCCAGCGGTCCAGAGGTGGATAGACGCAGTCCTTGTTTTAGTGTAGGGCTTCAAGTCAGACTTGAAGGTATGGAGGTGCCGTTCCTTCCTGTAGGCAATCTGGTCTTGTGCGGATGCGAGAGATTCCAAGAAGAGTAAAAGTCAGTAAGTCAATAACAGTTTCTAATTAATTGTTGTCCCTGTTTAGCCAATAGTGGTTTAGTTATATTGTCATAGAAGCATTTGCAGGCCCTTTTTAGCCATTTGTAGCACAGGTTCTATGTTTATAATCTAATTGAATTGATATCAAATTGCTTGAACGGCCTATGGGAAAGTGTACAAATATATACAGTATTTGCATCAGTAGGCTGGCGACTGAAATGCATCCAAGAAAAGTATTGTAAAAGTTTGGGAAGAGGCGTCAAGGAGGCTAATCAGCTAGTGGCTGTAGGGCTAATGTGTGTGTTAGAGAATAAGTGTATTGCTTTGACTTGCTAACTAACATCTGCTTACCTCACTTAGCTAACATTGGCTCCCAGGCTAATATTTTGCCAAATATCCAAAATAGAGATTCAGAGTGAAAACAAACATATGACATTGATTTATCAAGATGAGTTCCCCGTGCTTGTCTCAAGATCCAATAGCACTGTCCCAATCAAACGCATGCTGGAATGCTCAATTGACCACACACGGCATATGATTTTCATGTATTATAACCAGTGGAAGTACCTAGTGCACAATGTTATATTATTACATCATCATTCTTAATGATCCTAGTCACAATGTTTATATTATTACATCATCTTATTATACAGTGGAACTAGTGAACAATGTTATATTATTACATCATCATGTATTATAACCAGTGGAGTAGCCTAGTGGAGCACAATGTTATATTATTACATCATCATGTATTATAACCAGTGGAAGCCTAGTAGAGCACAATGCTATATTATTACATCATCATGTATTATTACCAGATATAGCCTAGTGGAGCTAATGTTATTTATTACACATCTGTCATGTATTATAACCAGTGGAAAGCCTAGTCACAATGCTATATTATTACATCATCATGTTTATACCATAAAGCCTAGTGGGCACAATTTATTTTTACATCATGTATTATAACCGAAGTGAGCCTATAGAGCACAATATTATATTATTACATCATCATGTATTATAACCAGTGGAGTAGCCTAGTGTAAGAGCACAATGTTATATTATTACATCATCATGTATTATAACCAGTGGAGTAGCCTGAAGTAGAGCACAATGTTATATTATTACATCATCATGTATTATAACCAGTGGAGGTAGCCTGAGTAGAGCACAATGTTATATTATTACATCATCATTGTATTATAACCAGTAGAATAGCCTAGTGGGGCACAATGTTTATATTATTACATCATCATTTTATAGCCGGTGAAGTAGCCTAGTGGAGCACCAATGTTATATTATTACATCATCATGTATTATAACCGGTGGAGTTAGCCCATGGCACAATGTTAGCATTTTACATCATGCATTATAACCAGTGGATAGCCTAGTAGCGCACAATGTTATATTATTTACATCTGCCATTATGACCAGTGAGTAGCCTAGTGGAGCACAATGTGTGTCAGGGATCTCTTCGTGCGTCCAGACGATATAGTGAAAATCATCGTCGGGAAAATGAGGACCATATGCAGCAGAGTTGAGATAATTCATTTTGAACATTTAATAACTCAAAAATAAACATACAAAAATAATAAAAACAACTCACGATTACTAGACGTCCTGTTACTCACACACGCCTAAACAGAAAACAATCTCCCACCAAATACAACAAACACACCCAACTAATATACTTCCAATCCAAAGGCAACACCACACAGCTGCCTTCAATTTGAATCCACTTAATCAACCAAACATGAGCATACAACCAGCTAGATTCAACATAGAAATACTAAACAAAACGGTACCCAAAAAACCCCAAATACTTAAATCAAATACCCTTTCTACAAAAACACCCCCGAACCACATAAAGCAAATACCCTCTGCTACTCACTACCAAACTACAATAACAATTTAATCCTTATACTGCCGGTGGCTATTATATTATTACATCATTACCACCAGTATAGCCTTGAGCAAATTTATTTACCACATCATCATTATTATAACCCAGTGAAGAAGCCTAGTACACAATGTTATATTATTACATCATCATTATTATACCAGTGGAGTAGCCTAGTGGAGCACAATGTTTATATTATTACATCATCATGTAGTTATAACCAGTGGAGAAGCCTAGTAGGAGCACATATTATATTACTACATCATCATGTATTATAACCAGTATAGCTAGTGGACACAATGTTATATTATTACATCATTGTTTATAACCATGAGATAGCCTAGTGGACACAATGTTATATTATTACATCATCATGTTTTATAACCAGTGGAGTTGCCTAGTAGACCCAATGTTTATATTATTACACATCTCATCATGTATAATAACCGTGGAAAGCCTAGTAAACACAGTGTTATATTATTACATCATCATGTATTGCATAACCAGTGGAGAGTAGCCTAGTGGAGCACAATGTTACTATTATTACATCATCATGTATTATAACCAGTGGAGTAGCCTAGTCACAATGTTTATATTATTTCATCATGTATTATAACCAGTGGAGTACCTAGTGGGCACAATGTTATATTATTACATCATCATGTATTATAACCAGTGGAGAAACCTTACAATGTTATATTATTACATCATCATGTATTATAACCAGTGGATCCTATCATTTATATTATTACATCATCATGTATTATAACCAGTGAGTGCCTATAAACAATGTTATAATATTACATCATATCATTATTATACAGTGAGTAGCCTAGTGAGCACAATATTATATTATTACATCATTATTATACCAGTGGAATAGCCTATATACACAATGTTATATTATTACATCATCATATGTTAAGATTATAACCAAATGGATACCTATCACATGTTATATTATTACATCATCATTATTATAACCAGTGAAGTAGCCTAATGGACACATGTTATATTATTACATCATGCTTATAACCAGTGGAGTAGCCTAGTGGAGCACATGTGTCAGGATCTCTTATCGCGATATAGGCGAAATCATCATTACGGAAAATGAGGACCATATCAGCAGAGTTGAGATAATTCATTTTAACATTTATGAGCTCAAAAATGAACATACAAAAATAATAAAAACAACTCCACGATTACTAGACAGTCCTGTTAGGCTCACACACGCTAAACAAAAACATCTCCCCACAAATACACGAAACAACACACCCACTATATATTCAATCCAAGACACACCATACGGCTGCTTTCAGATTTAATCCACTTCCAAACATAACATACAACCAGCTAGATCAACATAGAAATGCGTAAAGCAAGAGTCCCACTTTTTCCCTTTCTACAAAAACACCACCCGAACCACATAAAACAATACCACTCCTGCCTCGTCACTACCAAACTACAATAACAATTAATCCTTATACTGGCCGGACTGACACAATATTATATTATTACATCATCTTGTATTATAACCAGTATAGCCTAGTGGAGCACAATGTTATATTATTACATCATCATGTATTATAACCAGTGAGAACCTAGTAGACACAATGTTATATTATTACATCATCATGTATTATAACCAGTGGAGTACCTAATGAGCACAATGTTATATTACCATCATCATGTTTATAACCAGTGAAGTAGCCTGAGTAAGCACAATGTTATATTATTACATCATCATGTTTAGCACCAGTGAGTAGCCTAGTGGAGCACAATGTTATATTATTACATCATCATGTATTATAACCCAGTGAGACCTAGTGGAGCACAATGACATATTATTACATCATGTTTACTAACCGTGGTATAATTTATATTTTAACATCATCATGTTAACCAGTGGAGTAGCCTAGTAGAGCACAATGTTATATTATTACATCATCATGTATGATACCAACAGTGGAAGTAGCCTAGTGGAGCACAATGTTATATTATTACATCATCATTTTATAACCAGCGGAAAGCCTAATTGAGCACAATGTTATATTATTACATCATCATGTATTATAACCAGTGGAGTAGCCTAGTGGAGCACAATGTTATATTATTACATCATCATGTATTATAACCAGTGGAGAAGCCTAGTAGAGCACAATGCTATATTATTACATCATCATTTTAACCAGTGGAGTAGCCTAGTGGAGCACAATGTTATATTATTACATCATCATGTATTATAACCAGTGGAGAAGCCTTGAGCACAATGCTATATTATTACATCAATATCATGTATTATAACCAGTGGAGAAGCCTGATAATCAGTATGTTATATTATTACATCATGTATTATAAATGAGCCTAGTGGAGCACAGTGTTATATTATTACATCATCATATTATTATAACCAGTGGAGTAGCCTATAACTAATATTATATTATTACATCATCATTATTATAACCAGTAATAGCCTAGTAAGCACAATGTTATATTATTACATCATCATGTATTATAACCAGTGGAGTAGCCTAGTGGACACAATGTTATATTATTACATCATCTTTTATAACCAGTGGAAGTAGCCTAGTGGACACAATGTTATATTATTACATCATCAATTTTATAACCAGTGATACCTAGTAAATTTATATTTTGCATCATGCATTATAATGGAGTAGCCTAGTGGACACAATGTTTATATTATTACATCATATCATTATTACAAACTTAGCCTATAACATTGTCAGGTCTTCGTCGTCAGGCGATATGGCGAAAATCATCGTCGAAAATGAGGACCAATATGCAGCAGAGTTGAGATAATTCATTTTAACATTTAATAACACCCAAAAATAAACATACAAAAATAATAAGCGAACTCACGATTACTAGACAGTCCTGTTAGGCTCACACCGCTAAACCACAATCTCCCACAAATACACAACCACCCCCCAACTAATATGGACTTCCAGTCAGGCAGCACCACACAGCCGCAGCTGCAATTAATCCCTAACCAAACATAGACATACAACCAGCTAGATCAACATAGAAATACGTAAGCAAGGAACAGTGCCCAAAAACCCCAAATTTAAATCAAATGCCCTTTCTACAATAACAACACCACCCAACACATAACAATACCTCTGCCACGTCCTACCTACATACATTTATCACTGGCCAGCTACACAATGTTATATTATTACATCATCTTGTATTATAACCAGTGGAAGTAGCCTAGTGGAGCACAATGTTATATTATTACATCATCATGTATTATAACCGGTAAAAAAGCCTGAGTAGACACAATGTTATATTATTACATCATCATGTATTATAACCAGTGGAGTAGCCTAGTGAGGCACAATGTTATATTATTACATCATCTGTATTATAACCAGTGGAGAAGCCTAGTGAGCACAATGTTATATTACTACATCATCTATATATTATAACCAGTGGAGTAGCCTGGTAGACCACAGTATTATATTATTACATCATCATTTTATAACCAGTGGAGTAGCCTAGTGGAGCACAATGTTATATTATTACATCATCATGTATTATAACCAGTGGAAGTTGCCTAGTGGCCAATGTTATATTATTACATCATCATGTATTATAACCAGTGGGAGAAGCCTAGTGGAGCACAATGTTATATTATTACATCATCATGTATTATAACCAGTGGAGTAGCCTAGTAGACCACAATGTTATATTATTACATCATCATGTATTATAACCAGTGGAGTAACCTAGTGGAGCACAATGTTATATTATTACATCATCATGTATTATAACCAGTGGAGTAGCCTAGTGGCGCACAATGTTATATTATTACATCATCATGTATTATAACCAGTGGAGAAGCCTAGTGGAGCACAATGTTATATTATTACATCATCATGTATTATAACCAGTGGAGTAGCCTAGTGGTACAATGTTATATTATTACATCATCATGTATTATAACCAGTGGAGTAGCCTAGTGGGCACAATGTTATAATATTACATCATGTATTATAACCAGTGTAGCCTGGTAGACACAATGTTATATTATTACATCATGTATTATAACCAGTGGAAGTACTAAAGTGGAGCACAATGTTATATTATTACATCATCATGTATTATAACCAGTGGAGTAGCCTAGTGGAGCACAATGTTATATTATTACATCATCATGTATTATAACCAGTGGAGTAGCCTAGTGGAGCACAATGTTATATTATTACATCATGCATTATAACCAGTGGAGTAGCCTAGTAGGAGCACAATGTGTCAGGAGATCTCCCCGTCGTCAGACGAAGTACTTAGCGAAATCATGTTCGGAAAATGAGGACCAATATGCAGCAGAGTTGAGATAATTCATTTTGAACATTTAATAACTCAAAAATGAACATACAAAAATAATAAAAAGCAGACTCACGATTACTAGACAGTCCTGTTAGGCTCTCACACCGCTAAACAAAAACATCCCAACAAACACACCCAACTAATATAGACTTCCAATCAAAGGCAACACCATACAGCTGCTTTCAATTGGAAGTCCACCCAGTAACCAAACATAGACATACAACCAACTAGATCAGCACTTAGAAATACGTAAACGGAACGTGCCCAAAAACCCCGAATACTTAAATCAAATGCCCTTTCTGCCAAAAACACCCTAACCCCTAATACCCTCTGCCACGTCCTGGCCAAACTACAATAACAATTAATCCTTATACTGGCCAACGTACACAATGTTATATTATTACATCATCTTGTATTATAACCAGTGGAGTAGCCTAGTGGAGCACAATGTTATATTATTACATCATCATATTATAACCGGTGGAGAAGCCTAGTGGAGCACAATGTTATATTATTACATCATCATATTATAACCAGTGGAGTAGCCTAGTGACACAATGTTATATACCATCATCATGTATTATAACCAGTGGGTAGCCTGAGTAGACCACAATGTTATATTATTACATCATCATTTATAACCAGTGGAGTAGCCTAGTGGAGCACAATGTTATATTATTACACATCATCATGTATTATAACCAGTGGAGAGCCTAGTGGAGCACAATGTTATATTATTACATCATGTATTATAACCAGTGGAGAAGCCTAGTGAGCACAATGTTATATTATTACATCATCATGTATTATAACCAGTGGAGTAGCCTAGTGGAGCACAATGTTATATTATTACATCATCATGTATTATAACCAGTGGAAGTAGCCTAGTGGAGCACAATGTTATATTATTACATCATCATGTATTACCAACCAGTGGAGTAGCCTGAGTAGACACAATGTTATATTATTACATCATCATGTATTATAACCAGTGGAGTAGCCTAGTGGAGCACAATGTTATATTATTACATCATCATGTATTATAACCAGTGAAGTAGCCTAGTTAGACTGTGTTATATTATTACATCATCATGTGTTATACCAGTGAGTAGCCTAGTGGAGCACAATGTTATATTATTACATCATGCATTATAACCAGTGGAGTAGCCTAGTGGAGCACAATGTTATATTATTACATCATGCATTATAACCAGTGGAGTAGCCTAGTGGATCACAATGTGTCGAGATCTCTTAAGTCGTTTGACAGTATGGCGAATCTTGAAATAAGGACCAATATGCGAAAAGCAGAGTTGAGATAATTCATTTTGAACATTTAATAATAAAAATAACATACAAATAATATCAACTCACGATTACTAACGTCCTGTTGGCTCACACAGCTAAGCAAAAAACAATCTCCCACAAATACACAGACAAACACACCCAACTAATATAGACTTCCAATCCAAAGGCAACACCACACAGCTGCCTTCCGTTGGAAAGTCCACCCTATAACATAGACATACAACCAGCTGAATCCCAACATAGAAATACGTAAACGGAACGGTGCCAAAACCCCAAATACTTAAATCAAATACCCTTTCTCAAAAACACCACCCACTACATAAAGCGAATACCCTCTGCCACGTCTTTAAACTACAATAACATTAATCCTTATACTGGCCAGGGCGTGACACAATATTCTATATTATTACATCATCTTGTATTATAACCAGTGGAGTAGCCTAGTGGAGCACAATGTTATATTATTACATCATCATGTATTATAACCAGTGGAGAAGCCTAGTGGTGTACAATGTTATATTATTACATCATCATGTATTATAACCAGTGGTGTAGCCTAGTGGAGCACAATGTTATATTGGCCCATCATGCATTATAACCAGTGGAGTAGCCTAGTGGAGCACAATTCTCATGGGGATCTCTTCGTCGTCAGGCGATATGGCGAAAATCATCGTCGGAAAATGAGGACCAATATGCAGCAGAGTTGAGATAATTCATTTTAACATTTAATAACTCAAAATTAAAACATACAAAAATAATAAAAAAGCAGACTCACGATTACTAGACAGTCCTGTTAGGCTCACACACGCTAAACAAAAACAATCTCCCACAATACTGTCAAACACACCCAACTAATATAGGACTTCCAATCAAAACCCAGCACCACACAGCTGCCTTCAATTGGAATCCACTAATTAACCAAACATAGACATACAACCAGCTAGATCCCAACATAGAAATACGTATAAGGTTTAAATCAAATCCCTTTCTACAAAAACACCACCCCAACCACATAAAACGAATACCCTCTGCCACGTCACAGCCCAAACTACAATAACAATTAATCCTTATACTGGCCAGGACGTGACACAGTGTTATATTATTATTACATCATCTTGTATTATAACCAGTGGAGTAGCCTGGTGGCGCACAATGTTGCTGTATTACATCATCATGTATTATAACCAGTGGAGAAGCCTAGTGGAGCACAATGTTATATTATTGAATCATCATGTATTATAACCAGTGGAGTAGCTAGTGGAGCACAATGTTATATTATTACATCATCATGTATTATAACCAGTGGAGTAGCCTAGTGGAGCACATGTTATATTATTACATCATCATGTATTATAACCAGTGGAGAAATCTAGTGGAGCACAATGTTATATTATTACATCATCATGTATTATAACCAGTGGAGTAGCCAGAGTGGAGCACAATGTTATATTATTACATCATCATGTATTATAACCAGTGGAGAAACCTAGTGGAGCACAATGCTATATTATTACATCATCATGTATTATAACCAGTGGAGTAGCCTAGTGGAGCACAATGCTATATTACCATCATCATTTATAACTAAAAGCCTAGTGGAGCACAATGTTATATTTATTACATCATCATGTATTATAACCAGTGGAAGTAGCCTAGTGGACACAATGTTATATTATTACATCATCATGTATTATAACCAGTGGAACCTAGTGAGCACAATGTTATATTATTGCATCATCATGTATTATAACCAGTGGAGGTAGCCTAGTGGAGCACAATGTTACATTATTACATCATCATGTTATAACCAGTGGAAGTAGCCTAGTGGAGCACAATGTTATATTATTACACATCATCT
>NW_025550240.1:0-9701 GCF_905237065.1 Salmo salar | reverse complement strand
CACCCAACTAATATGGGACTTCCAATCAAAGGCAACACCAAACAGCTGCCTTCAATTGGAAGTCCACCCCAATTAACTCAACATAGAAACACACTCACTAGACTACACATAGAAATACATAAACATAGACCATAACTCAAAACCCGGAAATAATAAATCAAAACACCCTTTCCCCAAAACACCACCCTGAACCACATAAAACAAATACCCTCTGCCTCGTCCTGACCAAACTACAATACCAATTAACCCTTATACTGGCCAGGACGTGACAGTACCCCCCAAACCCCCCTTAAAGGTGCTAACCCCAGAAGCACCTTAACAAAAATAACCCCAAACAACACCAAAAAGAAAAATTCCCCCTACTAAAGGGAGGGAAGGGAGGGTGGCTGCCGTCAACGACGGCACTGTGCTACACCCCCCCTCCCCAACCCACCTATCTCTGGAGGTGGCTCCGGTTCTGGCCGTTCCAGGCTGTTGGGGCAGTCTGGCAGCTCGGGGCAGTCTGGCAGTTCGGGACAGTCTGGGCAGTCTGGCAGTTTGGGACAGTCTGGCCACTCCGGCAGTTCAGGGCAGTCTGGCCACTCCGGCAGTTCAGGGCAGTCTGGCCACTCCGGCAGTTCAGGGCAGTCTGGCCACTCCGGCAGTTCAGGGCAGTCTGGCCACTCCGGCAGTTCAGGGCAGTCTGGCCACTCTGGCGACTGTTGACTGGCGGGCAGCTCTGACGACTGTTGACTGGCGGGCAGCTCTCGACGACTGTTGACTGGCGGGCAGCTCTGACGACTGTTGACTGGCGGGCAGCTCTGGTGACTGTTGACTGGCGGGCAGCTCTCCGGTGACTGTTGACTGGGCGGGCAGCTCTGGTGACTGTTGACTGGGCGGGCAGCTCTGGTGACTGTTGACTGGCGGGCAGCTCTGGTGACTGTTGACTGGCGGGCAGCTCTGGTAACTGTTGACTGGCGAGGCTGGGTTTACGCACTTGAAGCCTGGTGCGTGGTGCTGGTACTGGGCGTACCAGATTGGGAACACGCACCTCCAGGCCAGTGCGGGGAGCGGGAACAGGACGAGTCGGACTGGGTTGACGCACTTCCGAGTCCGCACGAGAGACAGGAGCTGGAAACCCAGGGCTATGGAGGCGCACAGTCGGTCTTGATCTTACCTCCTGCACAACCCGTCTTGGCTGGATGGAACTAGTAGCCCTGTATGAGCGGGGTGCTTGTACAGGGCAGACTGGGCTGTGCAGGGGCCTGATGGTAGCCGTGCGTAGAGCGGGAGTTGGGTAGCCTGGTCCTCGGAGGCGTACCGGCGACCAGATGCGCTGCGCAGGCATCCTCCTACCAGGCTGGATGCCCGCTCTAGCACGGCACCTGCGAGGGGCTGGAATAACGCGCACCGGACTGTGCGTGCGTATGGGTGAGATAGTGCGCTCCCCAGCGAAACATGGCGCTCTCCACCTCATACGCTCCTCCATATAACCACGGGTAGCTGGCTTCCGGCTCTTCCTATGCCTAGACAAACTACCCGTGTGCCCCCCCCCCCCAAAAAATGTGATCCTCGGAAACGTTCCCGTTCCTTACCAGCCATACTCCATGGGCCTTCTCCGGCCATAACCTGCTCCCATGTCCATCTCTCCACATAGTCCAACTCATAATCTCACTGCTCCTTCCTCTGCTGCTTGGTCCTGGTTTGGTGGGAGATTCTGTCACGATCTTCGTCTTCTGACGATATAGCGAAATCGTCGTCTGAAAATGTGGACCAATATGCAGCAGAGTTGGTGTTCATTTTCTTAATTTATTAACGAACGTTGAACACGAAAAAAAACAAGAAAACAATAAGCACGACAAATGACAGTTTTGCAGGCTATACATACGCAGTGCAAAAACAATCTCCCACAAATACAAGACAAACACACCCAACTAATATAGGACTTCCAATCAAAGGCAACACCAAACAGCTGCCTTCAATTGGAAGTCCACCCCAATTAACTCAACATAGAAACACACTCACTAGACTACACATAGAAATACATAAACTTAGACCATAACTCAAAACCCGGAAATAATAAATCAAACACCCTTTTCCCAAAACACCACCCTGAACCACATAAAACAAATACCCTCTGCCACGTCCTGACCAAACT
Source organism: Salmo salar (assembly GCF_905237065.1). Classification (NCBI taxonomy): domain Eukaryota; kingdom Metazoa; phylum Chordata; class Actinopteri; order Salmoniformes; family Salmonidae; genus Salmo; species Salmo salar. The sequence goes on along the minus strand of NW_025550240.1, from coordinate 7,564 downwards.
ACAATACCAATTAACCCTTATACTGGCCAGGACGTGACACATTCGTGTATGATCTGTGTAGTAATATTTGTATCTCAGAGCCCTTATGACATCACTGCGACAACTGTCAATAGACGTAGCTGGTAAATTCGCTCTGGCTATCTACTCCGATTTCAGAGCACTCTCGTCTGAGTGTGCCAGAGTGCAGAATAACTGACCTATTTACAAACACTCAACACCTGTTGAGTATGGCCAGTGTCAGTAAATGTTGGAAAAAAAGCGTAATTAAATTGTTGCCAGCAGCACAGTTGCCGTTACCAACGCTCTGGATAACATACAAACAGCCTAACAAGCTCTACCAGGGTGAGTAAAATTATCAGAGTGAGGTGTTCTCTTATTTGTCTGGAAGTAGCTAGCCAACGTTAGCCAGTTAGCTTGGGTGCTTGACTGTTGTTAGGTCAGAAGGCTCGGATCATCCCTACTCCTCGGCTAGAGCGTCCAGTGTGCACTCTGAATGCTCCGAGAGAGAAACGTTCTGAATTTACAAACGGCCAATCTGACAACACTCTAAGTTTACGAATGCCCCGAGCACACTCTGGCACTCCAGCATTCCAGCTCTCCAGTAGGTACCAAAACACTCAAGAGCCATTTAAAAAAAAGTGAGGTTGCAAGTTTATCATCCTTCAAAGCATAATTACTTTCCCATTGTTCCTCAACTGTAGTGTATGATATACAATTTTCTAGCTCTAAGTCTTTACTTTTATCCAATGTAAAAAACACAATTTCTAATTTTGCTACATAAGACCGACTCGAACAGGTCGGTCAACTTTGTTGAGGTACCTTTGGCAGCGATTACAGCCTCGAGTCTTATCGGGCATAAAGCTACAAGCTTAGCACACCTGTATTTGGGGCGTTTCTCCCATTCTTTTCTGCAGATCCTCTCAAGCTCTGTCAGGTTAGCTGATGAGCGTCGCTGTACAGTTCCCTGACCATGGCCCTTCTCCCCCGATTGCTCAGTTTGGCTGGGCAGCCAGATCTAGGAGGAGCCTTGGTGGTTCCAAACTTCTTCCATTTAAGAATGATGGAGGCCACTGTGTTCTTGTGGACCTTCAATGCTGCAAAAATTTTTGGGTACCCTTCCCCAGATCTGTGCCTCAACACAATCCTGTCTCAGAGCTCTACTGACAATTACTTCAACCTTTGGCTTGGTTTTTTCTCTGATATGCACTGTCAACTGTGGGACTTTATCCTCTCTGGAACATGTGGGATGCTAGCGTCCCACCCGCGGGACACACTATTCATCAGCCAGTGAAATAGCATGGTGGCAAATTCAAAACAACAATAATCTCATATTTCAAATTTCTCAAACATACAACTATTATATCCCATTTTAAAGATACATTTCTCGTTAACCTGTTTAGGATAGGGGGCAGTATTTTCCCGGACGGATAAAAAAACGTACCCGATTTAATCTGGTTATTACTCCTGCCCAGAAACTAGAATATGCATATAATTATTTTATCTGGATAGAAAACACCCTAAAGTTTCTACAACTGTTTGAATGGTGTCTGTGAGTATAACAGAACTCATATGGCAGGCCAAAACCTGAGAAGATTCCATACAGGAAGTGCCCTCTATGACCATTTCATGGCCTTCTATAGCCTCTTTATGGAAAATAGAGGATCTCTGCTGTAACGTGACATTTTCTAAGGCTCCCATAGGCTCTCAGAAGGCACCAGAAAGGGGAATGATGACTCTGCAGTCCCTGGGCGAAAAACAGTAGGGGTTTTGGAAAGTGGTCGTTCTGAGAACAATGACACGGGAGCGCGCGTGCATGTGAAGACTCCATTTTCTATTTTCAGCGTTTGAACAAAACAAGGTCTCCCGGTCGGAATATTATCGCTATTTTACGAGAAAAATCGCATAAAAATTGATTTTAAACAGCGTTTGACATGCTTCGAAGTACGGTAATGGAATATTTAGACATTTTTTGTCACGATATGCGCCGGCGCGTCACCCTTCGGATAGTGTCTTGAACGCAAGAACAAACGCAGCTATTTGGATATAACTATGGATTATTTGGAACCAAAACAACATTGGGTGTTGAAGTAGAAGTCCTGGGAGTGCATTCTGACGAAGAACAGCAAAGGTAATCCAATTTTTCTTATAGTAAATCTGAGTTTGGTGAGTGCCAATCTTGGTGGGTGTCAAAATAGCTAGCCATGATGGCCGGGCTATCTACTCAGAATATTGCAAAATGTGCTTTCACCGAAAAGCTATTTTAAAATTGGACACCGCGATTGCATAAAGGAGTTCTGTATCTATAATTCTTAAAACAATTGTTATGTTTTTTGTGAACGTTTATCGTGAGTAATTTTGTAAATTCACCGCAAGTTTTCGGTGGATATGCTAGTTCTGAACGTCACATGCTAATGTACAAAGCTGGTTTTTGATATAAATATGAACTTGATTGAACAAAACATGCATGTATTGTATAACATAATGTCCTAGGATTGTCATCTGATGAAGATCATCAAAGGTTAGTGCTGCATTTAGCTGTGGTTTTGGTTTTTGTGACATTATATGCTAGCTTGAAAAATGGGTGTGTGATTATTTCTGGCTGGGTACTCTCCTGACATAATCTAATGTTTTGCTTTCGTTGTAAAGCCTTTTTGAAATCGGACAATGTGGTTAGATAAAGGAGAGTCTTGTCTTTAAAATGGTGTAAAATAGTCATATGTTTGAAAAATTGAAGTTTTTGGATTTCTGCGGTGTTTGTAATTCGCGCCACGCTCTATCATTGGATATTGGCGAGGCGTTCCACTAGCGGCACATCTAGATGTAAGAGGTTAATCCAACCACATTGTCCAATTTCAAAAAGGCTTTACGGCGAAAGCATAACATTAGATTATGTTAGGACAGCGCCGAGACAAGAAAAACCACTCAACCATTTTCCAAGCAAGGAGGCGTCACAAAAACCATAAATACAGCTAAAATTAATCACTAACCTTTGACTATCTTCATCAGATGACACTCCCAGGACTCAATGTTACACAATACATGTATGTTTTGTTTGATAAAGTTCATATTTATATCCCAAAACCCCATTTTACATTGGCGCGTGATGTTCAGAAAATGTTTTGCCTCCCAAAACCTCCGGTGAATGAGCACATCAATTTACAAAAATACTCATCATAAACGTTGATAAAATTTACAACAGTTATTGAAAGAATTATAGATACACTTCTCCTTAATGCAGCCACTGTGTCAGATTTCAAGATAGCTTTACGGCGAAAGCACATTGTTCAATATTCTGAGTACAGAGCTCAGCCATCAAAGCAGGCTATACAGTTACCCGCCAAGTTCTGGAGTCAACAAAACTCAGAAATATTATTATAAATCTTCACTTACCTTTGCTGATCTTCGTCGGAATGCACTCCCAGGACTCCCACTTCCACAAGAAATGTTCGTTTTGTTCGATAAACTCCATATTTATGTCCAAATACCTCCGTTTTTGTTCATGCGTTCAGATCACTATTCCAAAGGCATAATGCGCGAGCGCAAAACCCGAGACAAATAGTCAAAAAGTTCCATTACCATTTGTAGAAACATGTCAAACGATGTTTACAATCAATCCTTAGGGTCTTTTTATCATACATCTTCGATAATATTCCAACCGGACAATAGCGTATTCATTACAGAGGAAAAAGAAGGAACGGCGCACTTGCGTGGGCGCGCCTGTGTGACCGCGCAGTAAACAACTCATTGGCCTCAGGCAGTCCACTTGTTGAGTCAGCTCTTATTCTCTCCCCAGTCACAGTAAAAGCATGTAACAAGGTTCTAAAGACTGTTGACATCTAGTGGAAGCCTTAGGATGTGCAAAATGACCCCACAGACACTGTAGTTTGGATAGGCAATCACTTGAAAAACTACAAACCACTTCCTGGTTGGATTTTTGCCTGCCATATGAGTTCTGTTATCCTGTTTAGGATAGGGGGGCAGTATTGACACGGCTGGATAAAAAACATACCCGATTTAATCTGGTTACCACTCCTACCCAGTAACTAGAATATGCATATACTTATTACATATGGATAGAAAACACCCAACATTTTCTAAAACTGTTTGAATGGTGTCTGTGAGTATAACAGAACTCAAATGGCAGGTCAAAACCTGAGAGATTCCTTTACAGGAAGTGGCCTGTCTGACCATTTCTTGAACTTCTTTTCCATCTCTATCATTTACTAAGGATCTCTGCTCTAACGTGACACTTCCCACGTCGTCCATAGGCGCTCAGAGCCCGGGAAAAAAACAGAATGTCGTCATTCCAGCCCCAGGCTGAAACACATTATCGCCTTTCTCAAGTGGCCGATCAAGGGACACTGGGCTTATGCTCGTGACCCCGACCGCCCGCCTTTGGGATTTTTTCCTCTGTTTGCCGAAAAGGAGATTCCCTGTCGGAATATTATCGCTTTTCTACGACAAAAATGTCGTAAAAATTGATTTTAAACAGCGGTTGACATGCTTGAAAGTACGGTAATGGAATACTTAGAATTTTATTGTCACGAATTGCGCCATGCGCGTGACACTTCTTTACTATTTCGGATAGTGTCTGGAACGCACAAACAAACGCTCGCTATTCGGATATAACGATGGATTATTTTGGACCAAACCAACATTTGTTATTGAAGTAGCAGTCCTGGGTGTGTATTCTGACGAAGACAACAAAAGGTAATCAAACTTTTATAATAGTAAATATGATTATGGTGAGTGCTAAACTTGCCGGGTGTCTAAATAAGCGAGCCCGTGATGCCTGGGCTATGTACTTAGAATATTGCAAAATGTGCTTTCACCAAAAAGCTATTTTAAAATCGGACATATCGAGTGCATAGAGGAGGTCTGTATCTATAATTCTTAAAATAATTGTTATGCTTTTTGTGAACGTTTATCGTGAGTAATTTAGTAAAATGTTAGCGAATTCCCGGAAGTTTGCGGGGGGGTATGCTAGTTCTGAACGTCACATGCTAATGTAAAAAGCTGGTTTTTGATATAAATATGAACTTGATTGAACAAAACATGCATGTATTGTATAACATAATGTCCTAGGGTTGTCATCTGATGAAGATCATCAAAGGTGAGTGCTGCATTTAGCTGTCTTCTGGGTTTTGGTGACATTATATGCTGGCTTGAAAAATGGGTGTCTGATTATTTCTGGCTTGGTACTCTGCTGACATAATCTAATGTTTTGCTTTCGTTGTAAAGCCTTTTTGAAATCGGACAGTGTGGTTAGATTAACGAGAGTCTTGTCTTTAAATGGCTGTAAAATAGTCATATGTTTGAGAAATTGAAGTAATAGGATTTTTAAGGTTTTGAAAATCGCGCCACAGGCTGGCAGTGGCTGTTACGTAGGTGGGACGAATTCGTCCCGCCTAGCCTAGAGAGGTTAAACTCACAGACATCATTCAAACAGTTTTAGAAACTTCAGAGTGTTTTCTATCCAACTCTCATAATAATATGCATATCCTACCTTCTGGGCCCGAGTAGCAGGCAGTTTAATTTGGGCACGTTATTCATCTGAATTTCCAAATACTGCTCCCTGTCACGAAGAAGTTATATAGACAGGGCTGTTCCTTTCCAAATCATGTCCAATCAATTGAATTTACCACAGATGGACTCTAATCAAGTTCTTGAAACATCTCAAGGATGATCAATGGAAACAAGATGCACTTGAGCTCAATTTCAAGTCTCATAACAAAGGGTCTGATTACTTATGTATAAAAGGTATTTCTGTTTTATATTTTTAATACATTTGCAAAAAGGTCTAAAAATCGGTTTTCACTACGTCATTATGGGGAAATGTGTATAGACTGATCAGAGATTGAGGAGAAAAAAAGTTTTAATCCATTTAAGAATAAGGCCGTAAAGTAACAAAATGTAGATAAGGTCAAGGGGTCTGATTGCACTGTATATAATGATTAACCTCTATGGGACCGCGGGACGAATTCGTCCCACCTACGTAACAGCCACTGCCAGCCTGTGGCGCGATTTTCAAAACCTTAAAAATCCTATTACTTCAATTTCTCAAACATATGACTATTTTACAGCCATTTAAAGATAAGACTCTCGTTAATCTAACCACAGTGTCCGATTTCAAAAAGGCTTTACAACGAAAGCAAAACATTAGATTATGTCAGCAGAGTACCAAGCCAGAAATAATCAGACACCCATTTTTCAAGCCAGCATATAATGTCACCAAAACCCAGAAGACAGCTAAATGCAGCACTCACCTTTGATGATCTTCATCAGATGACAACCCTAGGACATTATGTTATACAATACATGCATGTTTTGTTCAATCAAGTTCATATTTATATCAAAAACCAGCTTTTTACATTAGCATGTGACGTTCAGAACTAGCATACCCCCGCAAACTTCCGGGAATTCGCTAACATTTTACTAAATTACTCACGATAAACGTTCACAAAAAGCATAACAATTATTTTAAGAATTATAGATACAGACCTCCTCTATGCACTCGATATGTCCGATTTTAAAATAGCTTTTGGTGAAAGCACATTTTGCAATATTCTAAGTACATAGCCCAGACATCACGGGCTCAGCTATTTAGACACCCGGCAAGTTTAGCACTCACCATAATCATATTTACTATTATAAAAATGTCATTACCTTTTGTTGTCTTCGTCAGAATACACACCCAGGACAGCTACTTCAATAACAAATGTTGGTTTGGTCCAAAATAATCCATCGTTATATCCGAATAGCGGCGTTTTGTTCGTGCGTTCCAGACACTATCCGAAATAGTAAAGAAGTGTCGCGCGCTTGGCGCAATTCCTGACAATAAAATTCAAAGTATTCCATTACCGTACGTCGAAGCATGTCAACCGCTGTTTAAAATCAATTTTTACGTCATTTTTCGTGAGAAAAGCGATAATATTCCGACAGGGAATCTCCTTTTCGGCAAACAGAGGAAAAATCCCAAAGCGGGGCGGTCGGGGTCACGCGCATAAGCTAGTGTCTCTTGATGGGCCACTTGAGAAAGGCGATAATGTGTTTCAGCCTGGGGCTGGAATGACGACATTCTGTTTTTTTCCCGGGCTCTGAGCCTATGGAAGACGTGGGAAGTGTCACGTTAGAGCAGAGATCCTTAGTAAATGATAGAGATGGAAAACAAGTTCAACAAATGGTCAGACAGGCCACTTCCTGTAAAGGAATCTCTCAGGTTTTGACCTGCCATTTGAGTTCTGTTATACTCACAGACACCATTCAAACAGTTTTAGAAGATTTAGGGTGTTTTCTATCCATATGTAATAAGTATATGCATATTCTAGTTACTGAGTAGGAGTGGTAACCAGATTAAATCGGGTATGTTTTTTATCCAGCCGTGTCAATGCTGCCCCCTAGCCCTAACAGGTTTTAATGGTATTACTGATGAATTACAGATTCTATGCAGTACTATTTACCGTCTCCACCCTTAGTAATGCCCTCTCCCTCACCTAACTGTTTATTCACCGGGCTGGCTTTAAAAAAAATAATATATATATATATATATATATATATATATATA
>NW_025550239.1:0-32688 GCF_905237065.1 Salmo salar | reverse complement strand
TAGCATATAATGTCAGAAACCCAAACCACAGCTAAATGCAGCACTAACCTTTGATGATCTTCATCAGATGACAATCTTAGGACATTATGTTATACAATACATGCATGTTTTGTTCAATCAAGTTCATATTTATATCAAAAACCAGCTTTTTACATTAGCATGTGGACGTTCAGAACTAGCAGTATTTTCACGGACGGATAAAAAACGTACCCGATTTAATCTGATTAGTACTCCTGCCCAGAAACTAGAATATGCATATAATTATTAGCTTTGGATAGAAAACACTCCAAAGTTTCTAAAACTGTTTGAATGGTGTCTGTGAGTATAACAGAACTCATTTGGCAGGCCAAAACCTGAGAAGATTCTGTACAGGAAGTACCCTGTCTGACCATTTCTTGGCCTTGTTGATTATCTCTATCAATTACAGGGGATCTCTGCTCTTACGTGACACTTTCTACGGCTCACATGGGCTCTCAGAAGGCGGCAAAATGCTGAATCGTGGCTCTGGCTGGGAAACAAAGTAGCGCGTTTGGGTAGTGGCTGGTTACAGTACTGTGAGACTCAGGCTCGTGCCCGCGTCGACCGAAAGCTTTGTTTTCTTTCCTCTGTTTAGCTAAACGGAGATTCCCGGTCGGAATATTATCGCTTTTTACGAGAAAATGGCATAAAAATGGATTTTAAACAGCGGTTGACATGCTTCAAGCGGTAATGGAATATTTAGAAATCTTTTGTCACGTAATTGCGCCATGCTCGTGACCCTGATTTACCATTTCGGATAGTGTCTTGGAACGCACGAACAAAACGCCGCTATTCGGATATAACGATGAATTATTTTGGACCAAACCAACATTTGTTATTGAAGTAGCAGTCCTGGGAGTGCATTCTGACGAAGACAACAAAGGTAATGAAACTTTGTAATAGTAAATCGGAGTTTGATCAGGGCTAAACTTGGTCGGTGTCTAAATGGCTAGCCGTGATGGCTGGGCTATCTACTGAGAATATTGCAAAATGTGCTTTCACCGAAAAGCTATTTTAAAATCGGACATATGGAGTGCATAGAGGAGTTCTGTATCTATAATTCTTAAAATAATTGTTATGCTTTTTGTGAACGTTTATCGTGAGTAATTTAGTAAATTCACCGGATGTTTGCGGGGGTATGCTAGTTCTGAACGTCACATGCTAATGTAAAAAGCTGGTTTTTGATATAAATATGAACTTGATTGAACAAAACATGCATGCATTGTATAACATAATGTCCTAGGGTTGTCATATGATGAAGATCATCAAAGGTTAGTGCTGCATTTAGCTGTGGTTTTGTTTTTTGTGACATTTTATGCTAGCTTGAAAAATGGGTGTCTGATTATTTCTGGCTGGGTACTCTGCTGACATAATCTAATGTTTTGCTTTCAGCTGTAAAGCCTTTTTGAAATCGGACAGTGTGTTTAGATTAACGAGAGTCTTGTCTTTAAAATGCTGTAAAATAGTCATATGTTTGAAAAATGGAAGTTTTCGGATTTTAGAGGAATTTGTAATTCGCGCTACGCCCATCATTGGATATTGAGCAGGTGTTCCCGCTAGCGGAACGTCTAGATGTAAGAGGTTAAATGACGATAGATAAATGTCTGGTTATTTTTTCCTTACACCGTTGGCTCATGTACTTTTGACGTGAAGCGGTCAAATTAGCTCGGCATTTACATTTTTGACATTTAATCCCAGAAAAATGGCCTTAACTCAAAAAGCGTTGAGGCTTCGACTCCATCTTGTTCGGGGCCAACTGCCCATTATGCCAAACCAATGCCCACCAAGTTGCATCTTCAAAGCCTTTTCTGTTTAGGAGAAAAGGCCACGTTGTCGATTGGTGATGTTTGTTACATTTGCAATATGATTCCATTCGCCCTCCTGTGGTATAATCCAGGACAGGTGAAAAATGACAAATTTGAAAAAGATTAACGGAAACCGAATGTCCTAGAGACTCCGTTCGATGACTTCCCGGAAGATCCGGCCCGACGTCTAGTAAGGGACCGTACATTTGCAATAAGGACTACATTAACCATACAGCAAATGCCGAAATGTTCCCTTCGTGCAAATGCGAAATGTTCCTTCGTGCATATGTTTCACAGCATTTAGATGTAAACCCCATGATTGGAAAGTGGACACAGTAATGTGTGTTCTGTCCTTCATGAGATCACCAAATGAAACAAACTCAACATAGCTATCTTTTAACCTGTTAGGGCTAGGGGGCAGTATTTGCACGACTGGATAAAAAAATGTACCCGATTTAATCTGGTTACTAATCCTACCCAGTAACTAGAATATGCATATACTTATTATATATGGATAGAAAACACCCTAAAGTTTCTAAAACTGTTTGAATGGTGTCTGTGAGTATAACAGAACTCATTTGGCAGGCAAAACCCTGAGACAGATTCTGACAGGAAGTGGATACCTGATGTGTTGTATTACCTTTAAACCTATGCCATTGAAAAACACAGGGGCTGAGGAATATTTTGGCACTTCCTATTGCTTCCACTAGATGTCACCAGCCTTTACAAAGTGTTTTGAGTCTTCTGGAGGGAGATCTGACCGAACAAGAGCCATGGAACGATGATGGCCCATTAGACACCTGGCGCAGAGTTCATGTTGGGTACCCTCGTTCCAATACGTTATAAAAGAGAATGCATTCGTCCACCTTTGAATATTATTCATGTTCTGGTTAAAAAGGCCCTAATGATTTATGCTATACAACGTTTGACATGTTTGAACGAACGTAAATATATTTTTTCCCCACGTTCATGAAGTGAAGTCCGGCGGGCTTAGATCATGTGCTAACAAGACGGAGATTTTTGGACATAAATTATGAGCTTTTTGAACAAAACTACATTCGTTATGGACCTGTGATACCTGGAAGTGACATCTGATGAAGAGAATCAAAGGTAATGGATTATTTACATAGTATTTTCGATTTTAGATCTCCCCAACATGGCGGCTAGTCTGTATCGCAACGCGTATTTTTCTGGGCGCAGTGCTCAGATTATTGCAAAGTGTGATTTCCCAGTAAGGTTATTTTTTAAATCTGGCAAGTTGATTGCGTTCAAGAGAGTGTAAATCTATAATACTTTAAATGACAATATAATATTTTACCAATGTTTTCTAATTTTAATTATTTAATTTGTGGTCTGACTTGAATGCCGGTTATTGGAGGGAAACGATTTCCTGAACATCAACGCCACAGTAAAACGCTGTTTTTGGATATAAATATGAACTTGATAGAACTAAAAATGCATGCATTGTCTAACATAATGTCCTAGGAGTGTCATCTGTTGGAGATTGTAAAAGGTTAGTGCATAATTTTAGCTGATTTTATGGTTTTGGTGACGCCTGTCTTTGAATTGGCACAACATTACACACAACTCTTGTAATTGTACTGTCCTAACATACTCTAAATTTATGCTTTCGCCGTAAAACCTTTTGAAATCGTAAAACGTGGTTAGATTAAGGAGATGTTTATCTTTCAAAGGGTGTAAAATAGTTGTATGTTTGAAAAATTTGAATTTTGACATTTATTTGGATTCAAATTTGCCGCTCTTGAAATGCACCTGCTGTTGATGGAGTGCACCACGGGTGGGACGCTGCGTCCCACCTAGCCCATAGAGGTTAAGTGTCCACAGACCAGTCCCAACAATATAAATATTGTTTAATTCTCCAATTTTGGGAACAATAATGTTTTTGTTCTCCATGGTCTCTCCCTCCATAGCAGTGAAGAGTGAGTTTCTAGCAGGAATATATGACCGTCGTAAAATGTGGGGTGGGAGAGAGCGTGACTGGGGTGCATGACATACACCCAAAAGGGCCATGTCATGACACTGTAAAAGGTAAATCAAATCAAATTCAAATCAAATGTATTTATATAGCCCTTCGTACATCAGCTGATATCTCAACGTGCTGTAGCAGAAACCCAACCTAAAACCCCAAATAGCAAGCAATGCATGTGAAAGAAGCACGGTGGCTAGAAAAAACTCCCCTAGGAAAAACTCCCTAGAAAGGCCAAAAACCTAGGAAGAAACCTAGAGAGGAACCAGGCTATGAGGGGTGGCCATTCCTCTTCTGCCTGTGCAGGGTGGATATTATAACAGAACATGGTCAAGATGTTAAAATGTTCATAAATGACCAGCATGGTCAAATAATAATAATCATAGTAGTTGTCGAGGGTGCAACAAGCACGTCCGGTGAACAGGTCAGGGTTCCATAGCCGCAGGCAGAACAGCTGAAACTGGAGCAGCAGCACGGCCAGGTGGACTGGGGACAGCAAGGGAGTCATCATACCAGGTAGTCCTGAGGCATGGTCCTAGGGCTCAGGTCCTCCGAGAGAAAGACAGAAAGAGAGAAAGAGAGAATTAGAGAGCATATTTAAATTCACACAGGACACCGGATAAGACAAGAGAAATACTCCAGATGTAACAGACTGACCCTAGCCCCCGACACATAAACTACTGCAGCATAAATACTGGAGGCTGAGACAGGAGGGGATCAGAAGACACTGTGGCCCCATCCGATGATACCCCCGGACAGGGCCAAACAGGCAGGATATAACCCCACCCACTTTGCCAAAGCACAACCCCACACCACTAGAGGGATGTCTCCAACCACCAACTTACCGTCCCAAGACAAGGCCGAGTATAGCCCACAACGATCTCCGCCATGGCACAACCCAAGGGGGGGGGGGGGCGCCAACCCAGACAGGAAGACCACGTCAGTGACTCAACCCACTCAAGTGACGCACCCCTCCCATGGACGGCATGGAAGAACACCAGTAAGCCAGTGACTCAGCCCCTGTAAAAGGGTTAGAGGCAGAGAATCCCAGTGGAAAGAGGGGAACCGGCAAGGCAGAGACAGCAAGGGCAGTTCGTTGCTCCAGCCTTTCCGTTCACCTTCACACTCCTGCGCCAGACTACACTTAATCATAGGACCTACTGAAGAGATAAGTCTTCAGTAAAGACTTAAAGGTTGAGACTGAGTCTGCGTCTCTCACATTGGTAGGCAGACCATTCCATAAAAATGGAGCTCTATAGGAGAAAGCCCTACCTCCAGCCGTTTGCTTAGAAATTCTAGGGACAATTAGGGAGGCTCTGCGTCTTGTGACCGTGCGTACGTGTAGGTATGTACGGCAGGACCAAATCGGAAAGATAGGTAGGAGCAAGCCCATGTAATGCTTTGTAGGTTAGCAGTAAAACCTTGAAATCAGCCCTTGCCTTAACAGGAAGCCAGTGTAGGGAGGCTAGCACTGGAGTAATATGATCAAATTTTTGGGTTCTAGTCAGGATTCTAGCAGCCGTATTTAGCACTAACTGAAGTTTGTTTAGTGCTTTATCCGGTAGCCGGAAAGTAGAGCATTGCAGTAGTCCAGCCTAGAAGTAACAAAAGCATGGATTAATTTTCCTGCGTCATTTTTGGACAGAAAGTTTCTGATTTTTGCAATGTTACGTAGATGGAAAAAAGCTGTCCTTGAAACAGTCTTGATATGTTCTTCAAAAGAGAGATCAGGGTCCAGAGTAACGCCGAGGTCCTTCAGTTTTATTTGAGACGACTGTACAACCATCCAGATTAATTGTCAGATTCAACAGAAGATCTCTTTGTTTCTTGGGACCTAGAACAAGCATCTCTGTTTTGTCCGAGTTTAAAAGTAGAAAGTTTGCAGCCATCCACTTCTGTCTGAAACACAGGCTTCTAGCGAGGGCAATTTTGGGGCTTCACCATGTTTCATTGAAATGTACAGCTGTGTGTCGTCCGCATAGCAGTGAAATTTAACATTATGTTTTCGAATGACATCCCCAAGAGGTAAAATATATAGTGAAAACAATAGTGGTCCTAAAACGGAACCTTGAGGAACACCGAAATTTACAATTGATTTGTCAGAGGACAAACCATTCAGAGACAAACTGATATCTTTCCGACAGATAAGATCTAAACCAGGCCAGAACTTGTCCATGTAGACCAATTTGGGTTTCCAATCTCTCCAAAAGAATGTGGTGATCGATGGTATCAAAAGCGGCACTAAGATCTAGGAGCACGAGGACAGATGCAGAGCCTCGGTCTGACGTCATTAAAAGGTCATTTACCACCTTCACAAGTGCAGTCTCAGTGCTATGATAGGGTCTAAAACCAGACTGAAGCGTTTCGTATACATTGTTTGTCTTCAGGAAGGCAGTGAGTTGCTGTGCAACAGCTTTTCTAAAATGTTTGAGAGGAATGGAAGATTCGATATAGGCCGATAGTTTATAATTTCTGGGTCAAGATTCGGCTTTTTCAAGAGAGGCTTTATTACTGCCACTTTTAGTGAGCTTGGTACACATCCGGTGGATAGAGAGCCATTTATTATATTCAACATATGAGGGCCAAGCACAGGAAGCAGCTCTTTCAGTAGTTTAGTTGGAATAGGGTCCAGTATGCAGCTTGAGGGTTTGGAGGCCATGATTATTTTCATCATTGTGTCAAGAGATATAGTACTAAACACTTTAGTATCTCCCTTGATCCTAGGTCCTGGCAGAGTTGTGTAGACTCAGGACAATGGAGCTTTGGAGGAATACCCAGATTTAAAGAGGAATCTGTAATTTGCTTTCTAATGATCTTTTCCCTCAAAGAAGTTCATAAATGTATTACTGCTGAAGTGAAAGCCATCCTCCATTTGCGAAGGCTGCTTTTTAGTTAGCTTTGCGACAGTTTCAAAAATAAATTTTAAATGTCGATTGGTAAAAAGTTGACATAAAATCTAGTAGAAATATTATCTTTTAATATGCTGTGTACCATCTTCTGAGAAATAAAACAAGTCAGAAACATGATTAAGACAGACTGAGAACATCTTGCTATAAAGCACTTTTTTAATGCTATAAGGAAATGAATACATGAGTGAAAGGGTGACAAAGGTCATAGGTTACAATCTAATCATCAAACAGTTATATCTAGTAGCTGTAGGAGTAGTAGACAGTGCCTCTGTTTAGCTGGCAGGTCTCATTGTGTGTTCCTGGGCGGATGGTGATTCTGCAGGTTCCCATGTGGTGATCTAGTCCGACGACATCATCCCACACCTAATAATAATCTTCCTCCTCATTATATTCATAATAGATGGGATTTAAATAGTGCTTTTCCAGTGCTCAAAGCGCTTTGCATAGTAAGTTGGGAATCTCACCTCGATCGTCAGGACAGAGTTGGGAAGGATGTCAGCAAAGTTGAACTTGTCGGGCCAGACGGGGTTTTCCTGTTTCTCCAGAGTGTTGCTCTGGCCATGAAAGGATGAACCACACCACACCTAAGGAAGATAATGTTGTCAGTAGACTTTAAACTTGTTAAATTATTGTGCATCAAATAGTAAATGACTGTTAATGCATGTACAGTTGGCTCACTTGAATGAGGAACCAGTAAATGCATTTTATAATTCATTTTTAAAAATGTATTACGTCACCTAACAAATAAATGTCAGTGATTGGCTTGTTATGTTCACACATCACTGTAGCCTACTTGATATCCAAACAAATGACAGCTGACCGTCTACTGTTTGATTATTGCTGTGTCTGTTCTTTTGTGTTATGAAGTCTGTAACATTACTATACTTCTGTTTTATCACCCCCCCTGCCCGTCCCTCACTTTATATCAAAGATTTCTTAACTGACTGTTCTGGTTAAATAAAGTCACCTTGACGTAAGGGCTTGGTTTTATGAATAGCCATCGTTTCAGGTTGGCGGCACGAATATCATACACCCTGAGGGGGCCGCCATTCAGGTCACAGTGTACAAGAGCCAGGGTGCATAGCACCAGCAGTCCCAGGGACAGAGAGAGAGGCCATGGTTCACTGTCAGAGAGGAGAGGAAGGTATAAACATGTCCATAAGAGCTTGAAACTAACACTACAAACTGTATTCTTCCAGGAGTAAAAAAATGGATTTGAAAGATCAGGATATATTATCAGTGTTAAGAGATTAGTCAGTGGAAGAAGAGACACAGACAGAGAAATTAATGGAAGACAAGAACAATCCTGAATCAGCATAAATACAGGCTCTTATTCAATTGCAGCTATTGGCTCTCCAGAAGTGTTTGATTTCCACACTAGCTTAATAATCTCTTTAGGGATAGGGGGCAGCATTGGGAGGTTTGGATGAAAAGCGTGCCCAGAGTAAACTGCCTGTTACTCAGGCCCAGAAGCTAGAATATGCATATAATTCGTAGATTTGGATACAAAACACTAAAGTTACCAAACTGTTAACATAATGTCTGAGTATAACAGAACTCATATGGCATGCGAAAAATCCAACCAGGAAGTGGGAATTCTGAGGTTTGTAGTTTAAGTGAATGCCTATCGAATATCCAGTGTCAGTTGGGTCAGATTGCACTTAAAGCTTCCACTAGATGTCAGTCTTTAGAAGTTGTTTCAGGCTTCTATTGTGAAAGGGGAGCGAATAAGAGCACGCTAAGCAGATGGCCCAGGTGAATGCCTTTAGTTTAGTCACGTGACTGGCCGTGTGCTCCGTTCCTTCTAATGAAAACAGCATTGGCCGTTTATTATAAATAGTCAATAATGTTTCAAACAGCCTAAGGATTGATTAGAAACATCGTTTGACATGTTTCTACACCCT
This sequence comes from Salmo salar, assembly GCF_905237065.1. Classification (NCBI taxonomy): domain Eukaryota; kingdom Metazoa; phylum Chordata; class Actinopteri; order Salmoniformes; family Salmonidae; genus Salmo; species Salmo salar. Next base: position 24,065 of record NW_025550239.1, on the reverse strand, counting down.
CAAATGAAACCTTTTGATTACTGGACTAAACACGCAAACAAAAAAGGAGGTATTTGGACGTAAAGATGAACTTTATCAAACATTTATTGTCCAACATGGAGACCTGGGAGTGCCATCAGATGAAGAGCAAAGGTAAATGATTAAGTTTAATGCTATTGCTGACTTGTGACACCTCTCCTTGGTTGGAAAATGGCTGTATGGTTTTTGTGGCTAGGAGCTGACCTAACAATCACATGGTGTGCTTTCTGAAATCGGACACAGTGGTTGGATTAACAAGAACTTTCTTTAAAATGGTGTGTAATACTTGTATGTTTAAGGAGATCTGTTTAAATTTGGTGCCCTGCAGTGTCACTGGCTGTAGGCCAGGTGTTCCGCTAGCGGAGCCCCCTTCCCAGAAAGGTTAATCCTGGATGGAGGGAGATGACACTTGATATAGAAACTGTCAGTCCCATGATGTTACATTCAGTTCTGACAGCAAACCTGGCTGAGAAGTCATTCAGTGTACTCAACCAAACTGACAATTTCTATATCTGCTATTGTGCCAATCTAAATGCACTTTATTGGAAAGCCCCTCACTGTCTGCAATCGACTGAATCCCAGCCACAGTCTACAGATAAAAGGTAAGATGGTTGCCCACAGAGAGAGAGATGGAAGACTAAGATCGTCTTACCTGGATATTCTTGATCTGGACGTCTGTCTTTCTCTAGTCACCCAACTGCTGATGGTCTTTACTGTGCCATCTAGCTGTTTATAAAGATCTCAGCCCCCCCCACACACCCAGGTGGTATGATGACCCACAGGTGGTACGTAGGACTACTTAACTATACACATTACCCCATAATGACAAAGTGAAAACAGAGACTCTAAATTGAGCTCAGGTGCATTCTGTTTCCTTTGATCACCCTTGAGATGTTTCTACATCTTGATTGGAGTCCACCTGTGATAAATTCAGTTGATTGGACATGATTTGGAAAGGCACACCCCTGTCTACATAAAGTCCCGCAGTTGACAGTGCATGTCAGAGCAGAAATCAAGCCGTAAGATAGAATAAATTGTCCGTAGAGCTCTGAGACAGGATTGTGTTGACCATAAATCACATTTAAGATTCCTGGCACTGAGACCATACACCTTGACTTGAGAGAGAGATGTGGGGGTTAGTACCTTCATGGGAATGTTTTCTCTGTGCAATTATTTATGTCTGAGAGAGAGCGTGGGCTTTTTCTTTGGTGGGAGACACAAGCTGCTCTCTAAGGCCAGATAAGAACCAGACAACAAGTGATGGGAGGGGGGATACTGGAGTCACCTCTCCCTCTCCTTCCGAGCTTGTTCTGTCTCTTTCTCCATCTTCCTCTGGCTCTCTCTGCTCTTGCCTGGAAGTTTATTTGTACGATAACGGCGTGATTCTTTGATAACGCCAAGAGTAGGGGATATCCGTTGTGTGTGTCAGAAGGCGAGCAAGTTGGCAGCAGAAAACACGCACACACACGGCCGACGTGTCAATTACTGCCACTTCTGTGAGAGAAATAGGTCAATTAGAGAGATCTGTGGTTTGGTAGGGGTGACAGGCCTTGGGACATCACTATCACCAAGATTGATATATTAATCAGTTGTGTAATTACCCAATGTGCTGTCACCTTATTGATAACCAGTACTGTAATTATCCAATGGGCTGTCACCTTTTTAATGAATATACTGTGATTATCCAATGGGTTGTCTTGTTGTCACTGATACCTAAGCGTTAAAACAATCTTCTCCACATTGGCCAAGCTCCATCACCTAATCAGTTAGAGACACTGTACTAATTCTCCACCATTTTTTATGAATTCCCAAACGGCTATCAATAACTACCTTGTTTGATTAAAGTCAAATTCTGTCTCTGTAGTGTTGTGGTTGGAGAGGAATACATACACACACACACACACACACGGAAGATCCTGAGGAATGACCTCACTGCTCAGTCATGCATGTGGAGACATACCATCATACCATCCTCATTGGCTCATTGTAATCCCAAAATAAATGTGTAGTGATACAAATAAATGTAGCTAGTAGTGGAGGAAGACATTTTATAGATAAAAGTAAAAGTAGCATGCTTTTCTCCTTCCAGAAAACAACAGCTCTTTCAAAGGGGGTGAGGTGGATTTTAAAACACTTCCGTGCTTGAACAAGAAAAGATACTCTTGTGAATCCTCTGCTGAAGTAGGTTTACCTACTAACGATTACAGTTTTTTCCAATTGCTAACACAGTAAAATGACATGCACAGCACAATTATTTAAACTGACACACAGAGAGCAAAACCTCTTCTAAAGTCTCCAAAAGTCTAAACACATTTTCTGCTTTACACACATTTTGCAATTCAAAATGGCACTTTTTAAATGCACTGCACACGGTTCTCTGCATAAGACACAACAATCTGACATAAAGTCACGTGTTTGCCATTTCAAAACACTGCCATTCAAAATGACACTACATGAGCTAATTGGCTAATACATGTGCCTCCTGGCCAAACACCTCAATGGTTAATTGTTACCACTTCAATCAGGAAGTAAGCACTATGAAAAGACCACAGGTGAGCACCTTTTGTTTTACAACAACAATGGACGCCAGTTGCAGAGAGAGGAAGAGGAAGAGGGAGGGTTAGAATGAGAGGGGGAGGAAGAGTGAGAGGTAGGGGTAGAGCTGGTAGAGGAGTTCATGGCCAAAGAAGACAACAACTTTCAAATGAAATCAGAGCAACCTTAGCTGATCATGTCATCAACCATGGGCTGACAATGCGAGAGGCTGGACAGAGAGTGCAGCCCAACTTGAGCCGTTTTACTGGAGTACAGGTATGTAACCAAAATTTCTTTCACACTATGTAGTACACCCCATAGTGGCTCAGTTGGTAGAGCATGGTGTTTGCAACGCCAGGGTTGTGGGTTCAATTCCCACGGGGGACCAGTATGGAAGAAAAAAAATGTATGAAATGTATGCATTCACTACTGTAAGTCGCTCTGGATAAGAGAATCTGCTAAATGACTAAAATGTAAAAAATTGACTGCACTACACGCAACATTGTTTCCCAGTGTACTGGATAACACCATATTGACTGCTTTTGTTTTCAGGGAGTACTGGAAATGGATGCTTATGCAATCCCACATGAGTTCATCTTTATAGATGAGGCTGGGTTCAACCTAGCAAAGACCAGAAGAGGGAGAAACGTCATTGGCCACAGAGCCATTATAGATGTTCCTGGCCAATGTGGTGGGAACATCACAATGTGCGCTGCCATCTCCAATACGCATTGTGTCCTCCACCGTCATGCCAACCTTGGACCATACAACACAGCCCATATTCTCACATTTCTGGACAGACTCCACAACATTCTCATACCACCAGAGCGTATGAATGATGCAGACCATCAAGAACCCAGCACGTTGTAGTATGGGACAACGTGAGCTTTCATCGTGCAGCCCCAGTCCAAAACTGGTTTGCTGACCACCCACCATTTCTCGTGCAATACCTCCCACCATACTCACCATTTCTGAACCCCATAGAAGAGTTATTTTCGGCATGGCGGTGGAAGGTATACAACCGGCAGCCTTTTGTGCGCATGCCTCTTGTGCAGGCTATGGAAGAGGCATGTGATGAGACTGATGTGGGTGCGATTCAGGGATGGATAAGTCACTCAAGGCGCTTCTTCCCTCGATGTCTGGCAAGGGAAGATATTGCCTGTTATGTGGACGAGGCGTTGTGGCCAGATCCAGCTGTGCGGCAAGATGCTGCCTAATTATTTTTCTTGACTCTTATTTTTTTTTCTATATATTTTTTCTGCACATTTTTCTGCAATTTTCTTTTTCAGTTTACTGTTTTTTTTGTGAGCATATTTTTGTTCAGTCTAATGTAAATATATCTGCTGTGCATACGTTGCACTGACTTGGTTGGTGAAAAATAAAATGTTTCAACAGCATGTGTGTGTATCTGCAAATATTTCTGTGCATCTGAAGAATTTTCTACAATTTGAACTATTTTAGTATTATAGCAAAGCATACTAAAGATGAGAGTGCTTTTCATTATGCCCAACAGTGTGTAGTTGGTTAGACAAAAATCTGGTAATATGAATGAAGTGTGTGCCATTTCGTGCAAACGTTTGATTTTGATAATGCTATATGTTGTTTTGGTTGCAGTGCTTCATTTTGCAGTTTGGGTGTGTGGTTTTGTTAAGTATTTTGATAAAACCAGCCTAGTTTGCAAAATTGTGTTTTAGCAATTGGGAAAAACTGTAACACTCTACTCAACCTCTCGACCACTCATTAGTTTCCCGGTTACTGAGATCTATTTTATTCACTGGGAGATTCTCATTTGGGCAAAAGTCTGTCCTCTGTAAGTCGTTCTGAATGAGAACGTCTGCTGAATGACTAAAATGTAAATGTAATGCTCTGCTCTCAGATGTTTTCCTGTTCAAGAACCTCCATTAGATAGTCAACAGAAACCACCTGATGTTGGAAAGCAGTCTCTACTCTGAGGTGCTTTGTGGACACGGTTCCTGATCTAGACCCGTATTCATGAAGCGTGTTCATAACAGTTTGACTTTTTAGATCATATTGAAGCAGATTGTTCTGGACTGGGAAAACCTGATCTTTGATCAGCACTCCTAATCTGCAACACTTTATGAATAAGGGACAGGTCTCCGCTGATCTGAAAGCAGTGGTGGAAAAAGTACTCAATTGTCATACTTGAACAAAAGTAAAGATACCTTAATATAAAAAGACTGAAGTAAAAGCGAAAGTCGCGCAGTAAAATACTTCTTGAGTAAAAGTCTAAAGGTATTTGGTTTAAAATATACTTATGCATCAAAGTAAATGTAATTTCTGAAACATACTGAAGTATCAAAAGTATAAATCATTTCTTATTCCTTATAGCATGACAGACGTAGGTTTACCATGTTGAGAAATAAGGTGATGAAAGAAATCAGACAGGCCAAGGCAAACTTTTTTATTAACATAATTGGTGAGGCAAAGGGAAATTCTAAATTGATCTGGGAGAATCTAAAAAAGTTAACAGGGAAAGACAATAGTAACACCGCAAAATGACTAGAAATCATGGTGAATAACAATCTAACACAGGATGCAGTTGAAATAGCAATAGCCTTCAATTCCTACTTTATTGACTCTGTCAAGGTACTGACACAGAACCCCTCCACTGGTTTATTGGGCTCAGTGCTAGTGAATGACGCTCAACCTGTCTTCATCATAAGGGAGGTTTCTGAGTCAAAGGTGAACAAGGTGATTAGCTCACTAAAGAACTCTAAATCCAAAGATGTGTTTGGGCTGGACTCTACCTTTCTTAAAAACGACAGTCACTCATTGGCCCCATTACTAAGGTCACCAACACATCTATTGGTCTGGGGGTGTTTCCAAGGGTATGGAAGTCAGCCATAATAACGGCCATCTTTAAATCGGGCGACCCTGCTGATGTGAGTAACTACAGGCCCATTAGTATACTACCTGTAGTGTCGAAGGTTGTTGAAAAGTGTGTAGCAGAACAACTGATTTCCCACCTCAACAACAGCCCCTTCACATTACACTCCATGCAGTTTGGCTTCAGAGCGAAACACTCCACAGAAACGGCCAACTGCTTTCTTCTGGAAAATGTGAAGTCCAAGATGGACAAAGGGGGCGTTGTTGGGGCTGTGTTTCTGGACCTAAGGAAGGCTTTCGATACTGTTAACCATGAGATTCTCATCACAAAATTGTCCAAGTTCAACTTTTGCCCCGATGCCTTGAGATGGATGAAATCATACCTTGAAGGCAGAACTCAGTGTGTCAGAGTGAGCAATGAGCTGTCGCCCACTCTTAGCTATGATGTGGGCATGCCCCAAGGGTCAATACTGGGGCCCCTCCTGTTCAGCCTGTACATTAATGATCTGCCTTCCGTCTGCACTGGGTCTGAAGTTCAAATGTATGCAGATGATACAGTGATATGTGCATGCAAAGAGCAAACAACAAGCTGCACAAGAACTCACTACTGTAATGGTCCAGGTTACAAAGTGGCTCAGTGACTCGTGTTTGCATCTCAATGTGAAAAAAACAGTTTGCATGTTCTTCACAAAGAGGGCAACAGATGCTACTGAGCCAGATGTCTATGTGTCAGGGAGAAGCTCCAGGTGGTATCTGATTTTAAGTACCTTGGAATCATACTTGATTCCAACCTCTCTTTTAAAAAGCATGTGAAAAAAGTAATTCAAATAACCAAATTCAACCTAGCTCATTTCCGATTTATACGAAATTGTTTGACCACAGAGGTAGCAAAACTGTATTTCAAATCGATGATACTCCCCCACTTAACATACTGCTTGACTAGTTGGACCCAAGCTTGCTATACAACATTAAAACCTATTCAGTCTGTCTACAAACAGGCTCTCAAAGTGCTCGATAGAAAGCCCAATAGCCATCATCACTGTTACATCCTCAGAAAGCATGAGCTCCTGAGTTGGGAAAATCTTGTGCAATACACCGACGCATGTCTTGTATTCAAGATCCTAAATGGCCTAGCTCCTCCTCCACTCAGTATTTTTGTAAAACAGAAAACCCAAACACATGGCAGCAGATCCACAAGGTCTGCCATGAGAGGTGACTGTATAGTTCCCTTAAGGAAAAGCACCTTTAGTAAATCTGCTTTCTCTGTGAGAGCTTCCCATGCCTGGAATACACTGCCATCAGACACACATAACTGCACCACATATCACACTTTCACAAAATGCATGAAGACATGGCTAAAGGTCAATCAGACTTGTGAACATAATCCCTAGCTGTGTATTGCCGCTTTCCATGTTGTCTGTTGTCTGTAGCTTGTGAGGTGTGGAAACACTTTGTTGCTCTTATGGATTTTGTCTTGTTGCTTTTTGTTCTATGTTTCTCTGTCTGTATGCTACGTCTTGCTTGTCCTATGTTGCTCTGTCTGTATGCTACATCTTGCTTGTCCTATGTTGCTCTGTCTGTATGCTATGTCTTGCTTGTCCTATGTTGCTCTGCGTGTGCTCACTGTTCAATGATTGTCTATATTGTAATTGTTTTTAATAACCTGCCCAGGGACTGCGGTTGAAAATTAGCCGGCTGGCTAAAACCGGCACTTTTACTGAAACGTTGATTAATGTGCACTGTCCCTGTAAAAATAAAAAACTCAAACTCAATATATCAAGCCAACCAGATGGACGGCACAATTTATATGTATTTTTGGGATAGCCAGGGGCACACTCTAAAACTCAGACATCATTTACAAATAAACATTTGTCTTTAGTGAGTACACCAGAGCAGAGGCAGTGGGGATAAGTTATCTTGATAAGTGTGTGAATTTGACCATTTCCCTGTGCTGCTAAGCATTCAACATTTAATCAGTACTTTGGGGTGTCAGGGAAAATGCATGGAGTAAAAAATACATTATTTTCTTTAGGAATGTAGTGAAGTGAAAGTTGTAAAAAATATGAATAGTAAAGTACAGTACAGATGCTCAAAATAACTACTTAAGTAGTACTTTAAAGTATTTTTTTACTGAAGTATTTTACACCACTGTTTGAAAGGCAACACTGACCACCTAGCTCATTAGTCCTACTCTGAGAAGCTTTGGAATCCTAGCCAGCAGTTCTCTATACAACAGCGCCCCCATCTGGTGTGATGAAGTCATATTTTTGTTGTTGTTGCTCATTTATTTCACCTTTATTTAACCAGGTAGACTAGTTGAGAACAAGTTGTCATTTGCAACTGCGACCTGGCCAAGATAAAGCGTAGCAATTCGACACATACAACCGCACAGAGTTACACATGGAATAAAACAAAATAAAAAAAATACAGTAGAACAAAATGTCTATATACAGTGAGTGCAAATGAGGTAAGTTAAGGCAATAAATAGGCCATGGTGGCGAAGTAAGTACTATATTGCAATTAAACACTGCAATGGTAGATGTGCAGAAGATGAATGTGCAAGTAGAGATACTGGGGAGCAAAGGAGCAAGATAAATAAATAAATAAATAAATACAGTATGGGGATGAGGTAGGTAGATAGATGGGCTGTTTACAGATGGGCTATGTAAAAAGTGTAGTGATCTGTGAGCTGCTATGACAGCTGGTGCTTAAAGCTATTGAGGGAGATAGTCTCCAACTTCAGAGATTCGTTCGTTCCAGTCATTGGCAGCAGAGAACTGGAAGGAAAGACGACCAAAGGAGGAATTGGCTTTGGGGGTGACCAGTGAGATATACCTGCTGGAACGCGTGCTACGAGTGGGTGCTGCTATGGTGACCAGTGAGCTGAGATAAGGCGGGGCTTTACCTAGCAGCGACTTGTAGATAGCCAGTGGGTTTGGCGACGAGTATGAAGCGAGGGCCAACCAACGAGAGCGTACAGGTTGCAATGGTGGGTAGTGTATGGGGCTTTGGTGACAAAACGGATGGCACTGTGATAGACTGCATCCAGTTTGTTGAGCAGAGTGTTGGAGGCTATTTTATAAATGACATCACCGAAGTCGAGGATCGGTAGGATGGTCAGTTTTACGAGGGTGTGTTTGGCAGCATGAGTGAAGGCTGCTTTGTTGTGATATAGGAAGCCGATTCTAGATTTAATTTTGGATTGGAGATGCTTAATGTGAGTCTGGAAGGAGAGTTTACAGTCTAACCAGACACCCAGGTATTTGTAGTTGTCCACGTATTCTACGTCAGAGCCGTCCAGAGTAGTGATGCTGGACGGGCGATCAGGTGCGGGCAGTGATCGATTGAATAGCATGCATTTAGTTTTACCTGCGTTTTAAGAGCAGTTGGAGGCCATGGAAGGAGAGTTGTATGGCATTGAAGCTCATCTGGAGGTTAGTTAACACAGTGTCCAAAGAAGGGCCAGAAGTATACAGAATGGTGTCGTCTGCGTAGATGTGGATCAGAGAATCACCAGCAGCAAGAGCAACATCATTGATGTATACAGAGAAGAGAGTCGGCCCGAGAATTGAACCCTGTGTCACACCCATAGAGGCTGCCAGAGGTCCGGACAACAGGCCCTCCGATTTGACACACTGAACTCTATCAGAGAAGTAGTTGGTAAACCAGGCGAGGCAATCATTTGAGAAACCAAGGCTGTCGAGTCTGCCAATAAGAATGTGGTGATTGACAGAGTTGAAAGCCTTGGCCAGGTCGATGAATAAGGCTGCACAGTAATGTCTCTTATCGATGGCGGTTATGATGTCGTTTAGGACCTTGAGCGTGGCTGAGGTGCACCCATGACCAGCTCGGAAACCAGATTGCATAGCGGAGAAGGTACGGTGGGATTCGAAATGGTCGGTAATCTGTTTGTTGACTTGGCTTTCGGGGGGGGTCATATGTAACTGTAAGTATAACAGATGGTTCCCTGACGTTGTGGGTTCCCATGCTGATGGTGATGCTGCAGCTTAGCTTCCCACCATGTCATCCCAGGTTGGATCCTTAAGATAGCATAAGGACTTAATTATCAACATGGGGAAATGTTGTATTTATCTGAAATGCTGATTATGAAAGAAGGCCAAACCTTAGAATAACAAAAAGGTATATTATGCTCAGGTTTAAGCACAAAAATTGTATACTGTCGTTGACTATCATTAAATGTGAAGACTGTATATTATTCTCTGTGTAATTTTATTACGTGATTAAACTAATCATGTACATTTAATTGACTAGGAAGTCGGGGCACCACGGGAAAATATTTAAAGTGTCTCTTTTTCCCGAATTAACTCTTCAGATATGAAAATATCTTATCGATTACTGTCACCTATTGATGTATCATCACCTCATGTCATATTCTGAATGTCGCAAACCCTTGGATGTCTGCACCAACCCTAGCATAGATCTTGAATCAGCGATATACAAAATCGGTTTAATTATTTACGAACTAATCAAATCAAAGAATTACATAAACACTCCCACAATTAGTTAACACAAGTTTAACTGCATGATACAAAGGAAATGTCCCTAGCGGACGAAACCGATATGACAGCTTGGTAGACAAAGGAAAGGCGGTGGGGACCGCTCAATAGTGGGAAACTCATACTTGATAACTACACTCATAGAAATTGCTTTGAATATGAACAACCACTCATTTGAAAATAAGTTGCAATTTACATATTTATGAGCATATGTCTTCTCTGTGGTCGCCGGTCCTTCTGCTGGAGAGTGACAGAAAAGTCTCTGGTTGCGTCCCTTAAGAGTCACAGTCTGTCAAAGTTATAATGGACACTTCAGAGTACCATTCGGAACTGTTCTTAGATCGGCTGCGTTTACCAGACTAAAAGTATTTAACCTGTTATGGCTAGGGGGCAGTATTTTCACGGCTGGATAAAAAACGTACCCGATTTAATCTGATTATTACTCCTGCCCAGAAACTAGAATATGCATATAATTATTAGCTTTGGATAGAAATCACTCCAAAGTTTCTAAAACTGTTTGAATGGTGTCTGAGTATAACAGAACTCAAATGGCAGGTCAAAACCTGAGAGATTCCTTTACAGGAAGTGGCCTGTTTGACCATTTATTGTCTTTCTTTGACATCTCATTCCAAAACTTAGGATCTCTGCGGTAACGTGACACTTCCCGCGGCTCCAATAGGCTCTCAGAGCCCGGGAAAAACCTGAATGTCGTCATTCCAGCCCCAGGATGAAACACATTATCGCCTTTCTCAAGTGGCCGATCAAGGGACAGTGGGCTTAGGCGCGTGCACTGGCCGCCCCCGTCTTTCTGTTTTTTCCTCTGTTTACCAAAAAGGAGATTCCCGGTCGGAATATTATCGCTTTTTTACGAGATAAATTGCATAAAAATGTATTTTAAACAGCGGTTGACATGCTTCGAAGTACGGTAATGGAATATTTAGAATTTTTTTGTCACGAAATGCGCCATGCGTGCGACCCTGATTTACCATTTTGGATAGTTTCTGGAACGCACAAACAAAACGCCGCTATTCGGATATAACGATGGATTATTTTGGACCAAACCAACATTTGTTATTGAAGTAGCAGTCCTGGGAGTGCATTCTGACGAAGACAACAAAAGGTAATCAAACTTTTATAATAGTAAAGCTGATATTGGTGAGTGCTAAACTTGCCGGGTGTCTAAATAGCTAGCCCGTGATGCCTGGGCTATGTACTTAGAATATTGCAAAATGTGCTTTCACCAAAAAGCTATTTTAAAATCGGACATATCGAGTGCATAGAGGAGTTCTGTATCTATAATTCTTAAAATAATTGTTATGCTTTTTGTGAACGTTTATCGTGAGTAATTTAGTAAATTGTTAGTAAATTCCCCGGAAGTTTGCGGGGGGTATGCTAGTTCTGAACGTCACATGCTAATGTAAAAAGCTGTTTTTTGATATAAATATGAACTTGATTGAACAAAACATGCATGTATTGTATAACATAATGTCCTAGGTGTGTCATCTGATGAAGATCAAAGGTTAGTGCTGCATTTAGCTGTCTTCTGGGTTTTTGTGACATTATATGCTAGCTTGAAAAATGGGTGTCTGATTATTTCTGGCTGGGTACTCGGCTGACATAATCTAATGTTTTGCTTTCGTTGTAAAGCCTTTTTGAAATCGGACAGTGTGTTTAGATTAACGAGAGTCTTGTCTTTAAAATGCTGTAAAATAGTCATATGTTTGAAAAATGGAAGTTTTCGGATTTTAGAGGAATTTGTATTTCGCGCCACGCCCATCATTGGATATTGGAGCAGGTGTTCCGCTAGCGGAACGTCTAGATGTAAGAGGTTTTAAACATTATGAAAATCCATATTTTCATTTAGAAGGCTAACATCACATTTAATATTTTCACAAATAGTTTCATATGTAATCACATACGTTACACAGCATTTAGATGTAAACCCCATCATTGAAAAGTTGACACAACCAAAGACACAGTAATGTGTGTTCTGCCCTTCATGAGATCACCAAATGAAACAAACTCGACATGACTGTCCCTTAATAACCTCTCTAGGGTAGGTAGGACGGTATCCCATTTTAAAGATACACTTCTCGTTAATCCAACCACATTGTCCGATTTCAAAAAGGCTTTATGCAAAACATTAGATTATGCTAGGATAGCACCAACACAAAAAAAACGCACAGCCATTTTCCAAGCAAGGAGAGGCGTCACGAAAACCAGAAATACAGCTAAAATTAAGAACTAACCTTTGATGATCTACATCAGATGGCACTCATAGGACTTCATGTTACACAATACATGTATTTTTTCCTCGATAAAGTTCATATTTATATCCAAAAACCCCATTTCACATTGGCGTGTAATGTTCAGAAATGTATTGCCTCCCAAAACTTCCGGTGAATGAGCACATCAATTTATAGAAATACTCATCATAAACGAGGATAAAATAAACAACTGTTATTTAAAGAATTACAGATAAACTTATCCTTAATACAACCGCTGTGTTAGATTTTTTTTTAAATGTAAGCACACTTTGCAATAATCTGAGTACAGCGTTCAGACACGAAACCAAACCCGCCATTTTGTGGCGTCAACAAATCTCAGAAACATAAATATTGCATTACCTTTGATCTTCGTCAGAAGGCACTCCCAGGTCCACAATAAATGTTGTTTTGTGCAATAAAGTCCATCATTTATGCCCAAAAACCTCCTTTTTGTTGGCGCGTTCTGCCTACTACTCCAAATGATGGAAGAGCGTGGAAAATGGCACGACGAAAAGTCAAAAAAAGTTTTATTTATATTCGTAGAAACATGTCAAACGATGTATAGCGTCAATCTTTAGGGTGTTTTTAACCTCTTACATCTAGATGTTCCGCTAGCGGAACACCGCTCCAATATCCAATGATAGGGCGTGGCGCGAATTACAAACTCCTCGAAAATCCGAACTCTTCCATTTTTCAAACATATGACTATTTTACACCATTTTAAAGACAAGACTCTCCTTTATCCTCTATGGGCTAGGTGGGACGCAGGCGTCCCACCCGTGGTGCACTCCATCAACAGCAGGTGCATTTCAAGAGCGGCAAATTTGAATCCAAATAAATGTCAAAATTCAAATTTTTCAAACATACAACTATTTTACACCCTTTGAAAGATAAACATCTCCTTAACCTCTATGGGACCGGCGGGACGAATTCGTCCCACCTACGTAACATCCACTGCCAGCCTGTGGCGCGATTTTCAAAATCTTCAAAATCCTATTACTTCAATTTCTCAAACATATGACTATTTTACAGCCATTTAAAGATAAGACTCTCGTTAATCTAACCACACTGTCCGATTTCAAAAAGGCTTTACAACGAAAGCAAAACATTAGATTATGTCAGCAGAGTACCAAGCCAGAAATAATCAGACACCCATTTTTCAAGCCAGCATATAATGTCACCAAAACCCAGAAGACAGCTAAATGCAGCACTCACCTTTGATGATCTTCATCAGATGACAACCCTAGGACATTATGTTATACAATACATGCATGTTTTGTTCAATCAAGTTCATATTTATATCAAAAACCAGCTTTTTACATTAGCATGTGACGTTCAGAACTAGCATACCCCCGCAAACTTACGGGGAATTCGCTTACATTTTACTAAATTACTCACGATAAACGTTCACAAAAAGCATAACAATTATTTTAAGAATTATAGATACAGACCTCCTCTATGCACTCGATATGTCCGATTTTAAAATAGCTTTTTGGTGAAAGCACATTTTGCAATATTCTAAGTACATAGCCCAGGCATCACGGGCTCGCTATTTAGACACCCGGCAAGTTTAGCACTCACCATAATCATATTTACTATTATAAAAATGTCATTACCTTTTGTTGTCTTCGTCAGAATGCACACCCAGGACGTCTACTTCAATAACAAATGTTGGTTTGGTCCAAAATAATCCATCGTTATATCCGAATAGCGGCGTTTTGTTCGTATGCGTTCCAGACACTATCCGAAATAGTAAAGAAGTGTCGCGCTTGGCGCAATTCCTGACAATAAAATTCAAAGTATTCCATTGCCGTACGTGGAAGCATGTCAACCGCTGTTTAAAATCAATTTTTACGTCATTTTTCTCGTAGAAAAGCGATAATATTCCGACAGGGAATCTCCCTTTTCGGCAAACAGAGGAAAAAATCCCAAAGGCGGGGCGGTCGGGGTCACGCGCATAAGCTAGTGTCTCTTGATGGGCCACTTGAGAAAGGCGATAATGTGTTTCAGCCTGGGGCTGGAATGACGACATTCTCTTTTTTCCCGGGCTCTGAGAGCCTATGGACGACGTGGGAAGTGTCACGTTAGAGCAGAGATCCTTAGTAAATGATAGAGATGGCAAAGAAGTTCCAGAAATGGTCAGACAGGCCACTTCCTGTAAAGGAATCTCTCAGGTTTTGACCTGCCATTTGAGTTCTGTTATACTCACAGACACCATTCAAACAGTTTTAGAAAATTTAGGGTGTTTTCTATCCATATGTAATAAGTATATGCATATTCTAGTTACTGAGTAGGAGTGGTAACCAGATTAAATCGGGTATGTTTTTTATCCAGCCGTGTCAATGCTGCCCCCTAGCCCTAACAGGTTAATCTAACCACGTTTTACGATTTCAAAAAGGTTTTACGGCGAAAGCATAAATTTAGAGTATGTTAGGACAGTACATTTACAAGAGTTGTGTGTAATGTTGTGCCAATTCAAAGACAGGCGTCACCAAAACCATAAAACAAGCTAAAATGATGCACTAACCTTTTACAATCTCCATCAGATGACACTCCTAGGACATTATGTTAGACAATGCATGCATTTTTAGTTCTATCAAGTTCATATTTATATCCAAAAACAGCGTTTTACTATGGCATTGATGTTGAGGAAATCGTTTCCCTCCAATAACCGGCAGTCAAGTCAGCATCACAAATTAAATAATTAAAATTAGAAAACATTGGTAAAATATTATATTGTCATTTAAAGAATTATAGATTTACATCTCTTGAACACAATCAACTTGCCAGATTTAAAAATAACCTTACTGGGAAATCACACTTTGCAATAATCTGAGCACTGCGCCCAGAAAAATACGCGTTGCGATACAGACTAGCCGCCATGTTGGGGAGATCTAAAATCGAAAATACTATGTAAATAATCCATTACCTTTGATTCTCTTCATCAGATGTCACTTCCAGGTATCACAGGTCCATAACGAATGTAGTTTTGTTCAAAAAAGCTCATCATTTATGTCCAAAAATCTCCGTCTTGTTAGCACATGATCTAAGCCCGCCGGACTTCACTTCATGAACGAGGGGAAAAATATATTTACGTTCGTTCAAACATGTCAAACGTTGTATAGCATAAATCATTAGGGCCTTTTTAACCAGAACATGAATAATATTCAAGGTGGACGAATGCATACTCTTTTATAACGTATTGGAACGAGGGTACCCAACATGAACTCGCGCCAGGTGTCTAATGGGCCATCATCGTTCCATGGCTCTTGTTCGGTCAGATCTCCCCTCCAGAAGACTCAAAACACTTTGTAAAGGCTGGTGACATCTAGTGGAAGCAATAGGAAGTGCCAAAATATTCCTCAGCCCCTGTGTTTTTCAATGGCATAGGTTTAAAGGTAATACAACACATCGGGTATCCACTTCCTGTCAGAAAATGTCTCAGGGTTTTGCCTGCCAAATGAGTTCTGTTATACTCACAGACACCATTCAAACAGTTTTAGAAACTTTAGAGTGTTTTCTATCCATATATAATAAGTATATGCATATTCTAGTTACTGGGTAGGATTAGTAACCAGATTAAATCGGGTACATTTTTTTTATCCAGCCGTGCAAATGCTGCCCCCTAGCCCTAACAGGTTAACTAACCCCACTGTCCGATTTCAAAAAGGCTTTACAACGAAAGCAAAACATTAGATTATGTCAGGAGAGTACCCAGCCAGAAATAATCACACACCCATTTTTCAAGCTGGCATATAAATGTCACAAAAACCAAAACCACAGCTAAATGCAGCACTAACCTTTGATCTTCATCGGATGACACTCCTAGGACATTATGTTATACAAGACATGCATGTTTTGTTCAATCAAGTTCATATTTATATAAAAAAAAAAAGAAGCTTTTTACATTAGCATGTGACGTTCAGAACTAGCATTCCCACCGAACACTTCCGGTGAATTTACTAAATTACTCACGATAAACGTTCACAAAACACAGAACAATTATTTTAATAATTATAGATACAGAACTCCTTCATGCAATCGCGGTGTCCGATTTTAAAATAGCTTTTCAGTGAAAGCACATTTTGCAATATTCTGAGTAGATAGCCCGGCCATCACAGGCTAGCTATTTTGACACCCACCAAGTTTGGCACTCACCAAACTCAGATTTACTATAAGAAAAATTGGATTACCTTTGCTGTTGTTCGTCAGAATGCACTCCCAGGACTTCTACTTCAACAACAAATGTTGGTTTGGTTCCAAATAATCCATAGTTATATCCAAATAGCTGCGTTAGTTCTTGCGTTCAAGACACTATCCGAAGGGTGACGCGCCGGCGCATATCGTGACAAAAAAATTCAAAATATTCCATTACCGTACTTCGAAGCATGTCAAACGCTGTTTAAAATTAATTTTTATGCAATTTTTCTCGTAAAATAGCGATAATATTCCGACCGGGAGACGTCGTTTTCGTTGAAAGACTGAAAATGTAAAATGGACTTCACGCGCGCCTGTTTCATTGTTCTCAGATCGACCACTATCCAAATGCGCTACTGTTTTTCAGCCAGGGACTGCAGAGTCATCATTCAACATTCTGGCGCCTTCTGAGAGCCTTAGAAAATGTCACGTTACAGCAGAGAGCCTCTGTATTCAATAAAGAGGCTATAGAAGGCCAAGAAATGGTCAGAGAGGGCACTTCCTGTTTAGAATCTTCTCAGGTTTTGGCCTGCCATATGAGTTCTGTTATACTCAGACACCATTCAAACAGTTTTAGAAACTTTAGGGTGTGTTCTATCCAAATCAAACAATTATGCATATTCTAGTTTCTGGGCAGGAGTAATAACCAGATTAAATCGGGTACGTTTTTTAACCGGCCGTGAAAATACTGCCCCATATCCTAAACAGGTTAATAAGGTGACAGCCCATTGGGTAATTACACAACTGATTGATATATTAATCTTGGTGATAGTGATGTCCCAAGGCCTGTCACCCCTACCAAACCACAGATCTCTCTAATTGACCTATTTCTCTCACAGAAGTGGCAGTAATTGACACGTCGGCCGTGTGTGTGCGTGTTTTCTGCTGCCAACTTGCTCGCCTTCTGACACACACAACGGATATCCCCTACTCTTGGCGTTATCAAAGAATCACGCCGTTATCGTACAAATAAACTTCCAGGCAAGAGCAGAGAGAGCCAGAGGAAGATGGAGAAAGAGACAGAACAAGCTCGGAAGGAGAGGGAGAGGTGACTCCAGTATCCCCCTCCCATCACTTGTTGTCTGGTTCTTATCTGGCCTTAGAGAGCAGCTTGTGTCTCCCACCAAAGAAAAAAGCCCACGCTCTCTCTCAGACATAAATAATTGCACAGAGAAAACATTCCCATGAAGGTACTAACCCCCACATCTCTCTCTCAAGTCAAGGTGTATGGTCTCAGTGCCAGGAATCTTAAATGTGATTTATGGTCAACACAATCCTGTCTCAGAGCTCTACGGACAATTTATTCTATCTTACGGCTTGATTTCTGCTCTGACATGCACTGTCAACTGCGGGACTTTATGTAGACAGGGGTGTGCCTTTCCAAATCATGTCCAATCAACTGAATTTATCACAGGTGGACTCCAATCAAGATGTAGAAACATCTCAAGGGTGATCAAAGGAAACAGAATGCACCTGAGCTCAATTTAGAGTCTCTGTTTTCACTTTGTCATTATGGGGTAATGTGTATAGTTAAGTAGTCCTACGTACCACCTGTGGGTCATCATACCACCTGGGTGTGTGGGGGGGCTGAGATCTTTATAAACAGCTAGATGGCACAGTAAAGACCATCAGCAGTTGGGTGACTAGAGAAAGACAGACGTCCAGATCAAGAATATCCAGGTAAGACGATCTTAGTCTTCCATCTCTCTCTCGTGGGCAACCATCTTACCTTTTATCTGTAGACTGTGGCTGGGATTCAGTCGATTGCAGACAGTGAGGGGCTTTCCAATAAAGTGCATTTAGATTGGCACAATAGCAGATATAGAAATTGTCAGTTTGGTTGAGTACACTGAATGACTTCTCAGCCAGGTTTGCTGTCAGAACTGAATGTAACATCATGGGACTGACAGTTTCTATATCAAGTGTCATCTCCCTCCATCCAGGATTAACCTTTCTGGGAAGGGGGGCTCCGCTAGCGGAACACCTGGCCTACAGCCAGTGACACTGCAGGGCACCAAATTTAAACAGATCTCCTTAAACATACAAGTATTACACACCATTTTAAAGAAAGTTCTTGTTAATCCAACCACTGTGTCCGATTTCAGAAAGCACACCATGTGATTGTTAGGTCAGCTCCTAGCCACAAAAACCATACAGCCATTTTCCAACCAAGGAGAGGTGTCACAAGTCAGCAATAGCATTAAACTTAATCATTTACCTTTGCTCTTCATCTGATGGCACTCCCAGGTCTCCATGTTGGACAATAAATGTTTGATAAAGTTCATCTTTACGTCCAAATACCTCCTTTTTGTTTGCGTGTTTAGTCCAGTAATCAAAAGGTTTCATTTGAGGGTGTAGAAACATGTCAAACGATGTTTCTAATCAATCCTTAGGCTGTTTGAAACATTATTGACTATTTATAATAAACGGCCAATGCTGTTTTCATTAGAAGGGAACGGAGCACACGGCCAGTCACGTGACTAAACTAAAGGCATTCACCTGGGCCATCTGCTTAGCGTGCTCTTATTCGCTCCCCTTTCACAATAGAAGCCTGAAACAACTTCTAAAGACTGACATCTAGTGGAAGCTTTAAGTGCAATCTGACCCAACTGACACTGGATATTCGATAGGCATTCACTTAAACTACAAACCTCAGAATTCCCACTTCCTGGTTGGATTTTTCGCATGCCATATGAGTTCTGTTATACTCAGACATTATGTTAACAGTTTGGTAACTTTAGTGTTTTGTATCCAAATCTACGAATTATATGCATATTCTAGCTTCTGGGCCTGAGTAACAGGCAGTTTACTCTGGGCACGCTTTTCATCCAAACCTCCCAATGCTGCCCCCTATCCCTAAAGAGATTATTAAGCTAGTGTGGAAATCAAACACTTCTGGAGAGCCAATAGCTGCAATTGAATAAGAGCCTGTATTTATGCTGATTCAGGATTGTTCTTGTCTTCCATTAATTTCTCTGTCTGTGTCTCTTCTTCCACTGACTAATCTCTTAACACTGATAATATATCCTGATCTTTCAAATCCATTTTTTTACTCCTGGAAGAATACAGTTTGTAGTGT
Source organism: Salmo salar (assembly GCF_905237065.1). Taxonomy (NCBI): domain Eukaryota; kingdom Metazoa; phylum Chordata; class Actinopteri; order Salmoniformes; family Salmonidae; genus Salmo; species Salmo salar. The sequence continues at coordinate 4,605 of NW_025550239.1, read as the reverse complement.
TAGTTTCAAGCTCTTATGGACATGTTTATACCTTCCTCTCCTCTCTGACAGTGAACCATGGCCTCTCTCTCTCTGTCCCTGGGACTGCTGGTGCTATGCACCCTGGCTCTTGTACACTGTGACCTGAATGGCGGCCCCCTCAGGGTGTATGATATTCGTGCCGCCAACCTGAAACGATGGCTATTCATAAAACCAAGCCCTTACGTCAAGGTGACTTTATTTAACCAGAACAGTCAGTTAAGAAATCTTTGATATAAAGTGAGGGACGGGCAGGGGGGGTGATAAAACAGAAGTATAGTAATGTTACAGACTTCATAACACAAAAGAACAGACACAGCAATAATCAAACAGTAGACGGTCAGCTGTCATTTGTTTGGATATCAAGTAGGCTACAGTGATGTGTGAACATAACAAGCCAATCACTGACATTTATTTGTTAGGTGACGTAATACATTTTTAAAAATGAATTATAAAATGCATTTACTGGTTCCTCATTCAAGTGAGCCAACTGTACATGCATTAACAGTCATTTACTATTTGATGCACAATAATTTAACAAGTTTAAAGTCTACTGACAACATTATCTTCCTTAGGTGTGGTGTGGTTCATCCTTTCATGGCCAGAGCAACACTCTGGAGAAACAGGAAAACCCCGTCTGGCCCGACAAGTTCAACTTTGCTGACATCCTTCCCAACTCTGTCCTGACGATCGAGGTGAGATTCCCAACTTACTATGCAAAGCGCTTTGAGCACTGGAAAAGCACTATTTAAATCCCATCTATTATGAATATAATGAGGAGGAAGATTATTATTAGGTGTGGGATGATGTCGTCGGACTAGATCACCACATGGGAACCTGCAGAATCACCATCCGCCCAGGAACACACAATGAGACCTGCCAGCTAAACAGAGGCACTGTCTACTACTCCTACAGCTACTAGATATAACTGTTTGATGATTAGATTGTAACCTATGACCTTTGTCACCCTTTCACTCATGTATTCATTTCCTTATAGCATTAAAAAGTGCTTTATAGCAAGATGTTCTCAGTCTGTCTTAATCATGTTTCTGACTTGTTTTATTTCTCAGAAGATGGTACACAGCATATTAAAAGATAATATTTCTACTAGATTTTATGTCAACTTTTTACCAATCGACATTTAAAATTTATTTTTGAAACTGTCGCAAAGCTAACTAAAAAGCAGCCTTCGCAAATGGAGGATGGCTTTCACTTCAGCAGTAATACATTTATGAACTTCTTTGAGGGAAAAGATCATTAGAAAGCAAATTACAGATTCCTCTTTAAATCTGGGTATTCCTCCAAAGCTCCATTGTCCTGAGTCTACACAACTCTGCCAGGACCTAGGATCAAGGGAGATACTAAAGTGTTTTAGTACTATATCTCTTGACACAATGATGAAAATAATCATGGCCTCCAAACCCTCAAGCTGCATACTGGACCCTATTCCAACTAAACTACTGAAAGAGCTGCTTCCTGTGCTTGGCCCTCATATGTTGAATATAATAAATGGCTCTCTATCCACCGGATGTGTACCAAGCTCACTAAAAGTGGCAGTAATAAAGCCTCTCTTGAAAAAGCCGAATCTTGACCCAGAAATTATAAACTATCGGCCTATATCGAATCTTCCATTCCTCTCAAACATTTTAGAAAAAAGCTGTTGCACAGCAACTCACTGCCTTCCTGAAGACAAACAATGTATACGAAACGCTTCAGTCTGGTTTTAGACCCTATCATAGCACTGAGACTGCACTTGTGAAGGTGGTAAATGACCTTTAATGACGTCAGACCGAGGCTCTGCATCTGTCCTCGTGCTCCTAGATCTTAGTGCCGCTTTTGATACCATCGATCACCACATTCTTTTGGAGAGATTGGAAACCCAAATTGGTCTACATGGACAAGTTCTGGCCTGGTTTAGATCTTATCTGTCGGAAAGATATCAGTTTGTCTCTGAATGGTTTGTCCTCTGACAAATCAATTGTAAATTTCGGTGTTCCTCAAGGTTCCGTTTAGGACCACTATTGTTTTCACTATATATTTTACCTCTTGGGGATGTCATTCGAAAACATAATGTTAAATTTCACTGCTATGCGGACGACACACAGCTGTACATTTCAATGAAACATGGTGAAGCCCCAAAATTGCCCTCGCTAGAAGCCTGTGTTTCAGACAGAAGTGGATGGCTGCAAACTTTCTACTTTTAAACTCGGACAAAACAGAGATGCTTGTTCTAGGTCCCAAGAAACAAAGAGATCTTCTGTTGAATCTGACAATTAATCTGGATGGTTGTACAGTCGTCTCAAATAAAACTGAAGGACCTCGGCGTTACTCTGGACCCTGATCTCTCTTTTGAAGAACATATCAAGACTGTTTCAAGGACAGCTTTTTTTCCATCTACGTAACATTGCAAAAATCAGAAACTTTCTGTCCAAAAATGACGCAGGAAAATTAATCCATGCTTTTGTTACTTCTAGGCTGGACTACTGCAATGCTCTACTTTCCGGCTACCCGGATAAAGCACTAAACAAACTTCAGTTAGTGCTAAATACGGCTGCTAGAATCCTGACTAGAACCCAAAAATTTGATCATATTACTCCAGTGCTAGCCTCCCTACACTGGCTTCCTGTTAAGGCAAGGGCTGATTTCAAGGTTTTACTGCTAACCTACAAAGCATTACATGGGCTTGCTCCTACCTATCTTTCCGATTTGGTCCTGCCGTACATACCTACACGTACGCTACGGTCACAAGACGCAGGCCTCCTAATTGTCCCTAGAATTTCTAAGCAAACGGCTGGAGGTAGGGCTTTCTCCTATAGAGCTCCATTTTTATGGAATGGTCTGCCTACCAATGTGAGAGACGCAGACTCAGTCTCAACCTTTAAGTCTTTACTGAAGACTTATCTCTTCAGTAGGTCCTATGATTAAGTGTAGTCTGGCGCAGGAGTGTGAAGGTGAACGGAAAGGCTGGAGCAACGAACTGCCCTTGCTGTCTCTGCCTTGCCGGTTCCCCTCTTTCCACTGGGATTCTCTGCCTCTAACCCTTTTACAGGGGCTGAGTCACTGGCTTACTGGTGTTCTTCCATGCCGTCCATGGGAGGGGTGCGTCACTTGAGTGGGTTGAGTCACTGACGTGGTCTTCCTGTCTGGGTTGGCGCCCCCCTTGGGTTGTGCCATGGCGGAGATCGTTGTGGGCTATACTCGGCCTTGTCTTAGGACGGTAAGTTGGTGGTTGGAGACATCCCTCTAGTGGTGTGGGGGTTGTGCTTTGGCAAAGTGGGTGGGGTTATATCCTGCCTGTTTGGCCCTGTCCGGGGTATCATCGGATGGGGCCACAGTGTCTTCTGATCCCTCCTGTCTCAGCCTCCAGTATTTATGCTGCAGTAGTTTATGTGTCGGGGGCTAGGGTCAGTCTGTTACATCTGGAGTATTTCTCTTGTCTTATCCGGTGTCCTGTGTGAATTTAAATATGCTCTCTAATTCTCTCTTTCTCTCTTTCTGTCTTTCTCTCGGAGGACCTGAGCCCTAGGACCATGCCTCAGGACTACCTGGTATGATGACTCCTTGCTGTCCCCAGTCCACCTGGCCGTGCTGCTGCTCCAGTTTCAGCTGTTCTGCCTGCGGCTATGGAACCCTGACCTGTTCACCGGACGTGCTTGTTGCACCCTCGACAACTACTATGATTATTATTATTTGACCATGCTGGTCATTTATGAACATTTTAACATCTTGACCATGTTCTGTTATAATATCCACCCTGCACAGGCAGAAGAGGAATGGCCACCCCTCATAGCCTGGTTCCTCTCTAGGTTTCTTCCTAGGTTTTTGGCCTTTCTAGGGAGTTTTTCCTAGGGAGTTTTTCCTAGCCACCGTGCTTCTTTCACATGCATTGCTTGCTATTTGGGGTTTTAGGTTGGGTTTCTGTACAGCACGTTGAGATATCAGCTGATGTACGAAGGGCTATATAAATACATTTGATTTGAATTTGATTTGATTTACCTTTTACAGTGTCATGACATGGCCCTTTTGGGTGTATGTCATGCACCCCCGTCACGCTCTCTCCCACCCCACATTTTACGACGGTCATATATTCCTGCTAGAAACTCACTCTTCACTGCTATGGAGGGAGAGACCATGGAGAACAAAAACATTATTGTTCCCAAAATTGGAGAATTAAACAATATTTATATTGTTGGGACTGGTCTGTGGACACTTAACCTCTATGGGCTAGGTGGGACGCAAGCGTCCCACCCGTGGTGCACTCCATCAACAGCAGGTGCATTTCAAGAGCGGCAAATTTGAATCCAAATAAATGTCAAAATTCAAATTTTTCAAACATACAACTATTTTACACCCTTTGAAAGATAAACATCTCCTTAATCTAACCACGTTTTACGATTTCAAAAAGGTTTTACGGCGAAAGCATAAATTTAGAGTATGTTAGGACAGTACAATTACAAGAGTTGTACTAATGTAAAAAGCTGGTTTTTGATATAAATATGAACTTGATTGAACAAAACATGCATGTATTGTATAACATAATGTCCTAAGATTGTCATCTGATGAAGATCATCAAAGGTTAGTGCTGCA
>NW_025550238.1:0-6335 GCF_905237065.1 Salmo salar | reverse complement strand
ATTTTTATATAGCCCTTCGTACATCAGCTGATATTCTCAAAGTGCTGTACAGAACCCCCTAAAACCCCAAACAGCAAGCAAAGCATGTGAAAGAAGCACGGTGGCTAGAAAAACTCCCTAGGAAAAACTCCCTAGAAAGGCCAAAAACCTAGGAAGAAACCTAGAGGGGAACCAGCTATGGGGGTGGCCGGTCCTCTTCTGGCTGTGCGGGGTGATATTAAAACAAAATGTCAAAATGTTAAAATGTTAAAATGTTCATAAATGACCAGCATGGTCAAATAATAATAATCATAGTAGTTGTCGAGGGTGCAACAAGCCCGTCCGGTGAACAGGTCAGGGTTCCGTAGCCCATGAGCGGGAACAGTTGAAACTGGAGCAGCAGCACGGCCAGGTGGACTGGGGACGCAAGAGTCATCATACCAGGTAGTCCTGAGGCATGTCCTAGGCTCAGGTCCTCCGAGAGAAAGACAGAAAGAGAGAAGAGAAATTGAGAGAGCATATTTAAATACACACAGGACACCGATAAGACACGAGAAATACTCCAGATGTAACAGACTGACCCTAGCCCCCGACACTAAACTACTGCTGCATAAATGCTGGGGCTGAGACAGGAGGATCACCTGTGGCCCCATCCATGATACCCCGGACAGGGCCAAACGGGCGGGATCTCACCCCACCCACTTTGCCAAAGCACAGCCCCCACACCACTAGAGGATGTCTCCAACCCCAACTTTCCGTCCTAGAAGGAGTATACCCTCAACATCTCCGCCATGGCACAGCCCCGCCAGCGCAGACAGGAAACCGTCAGTGACTCAACCCCTCCCGTGACGCACCCCTCCATGGCGGCATGGAAGAACACCAGTAGGCCAGTGACTCAGCCTCTGTAAAAGGGTTGAGGCAGAGAAGTCCCAGTGGAGGGGGCCGGCAGGCAGAGACGCAGGGGCGGTTCGTTGCTCCAACTTTTCACCTTCACACTCCTGGCCACTTACTTAATCATAGGACCTACTGAAGAGATAGTCTTCGTAAAGACTTAAAGGTTGAACTGAGTCTCTCTCTCACATTGGTAGGCAACCATTCCATAAAAATGATTTGAAAACCCTACTCCAGCCGTTTGCTTAAAATTCTAGGGACAATTGGGCCTGCGTCTTGTGACCTGCGTGCGTGTGGGTATGTGCGGCAGGACCAAATCGGAAAATGGTAGGAGCAAGCCCATGTAATGCTTTGTGGGTTAGCAGTAAAACCTTGAAATCGGCCCTTGCCTTAACAGGAACCAGTGTAGGGAGGCTAACACTGGAGTAATATGATCACATTTTTTGGTTCTAGTCAGGATTCTAGCAGCCCGTATTTAGCACTAACTGAAGTTTATTTAGTGCTTTATCCGGAGTCCATTGCATAGTCCAGCCTAGAAGTAACAAAAGCATGGATTAATTTTTCTCGTCATTTTTGGACAGAAAATTTCTGATTTTTGCAATGTTACGTAGATGGAAAAAAGTGTCCTTGAAACAGTCTTGATATGTTCTTCAAAAGATCGGTCCAGAGTACATAGGTCCTTCCAGTTTTATTTGAGGCACTGTACAACCATCCAGATTATTGTCAGATTCACAGAAGATCTCTTTGTTTCTTGGGACCTAAACGCATCTCTTTTTGTCCTTTAAAAGTAAGTTTGCTTCCATCCACTTCTTTATGTCTAAAACAGCTTCTACGAGGGCAATTTTGGGGCTTCACCATGTTTCATTGATTCTGTTCGTCTCATAGCAGTAAATTTAATTATGTTTTCGAATGACATCCCCAAGGGGTAAAATATATAGTGAAAACATTGGTCCTAAAACGAACCTTGAGGAACACCGAGAATTTACAATTGATTTGTCAAGACAAACCATTCACAGAACAAACTGATATCTTTCAGACGGATAAGATCTAAACCAGGCCAGAGCTTGTCCATGTACCAATTTGGGTTTCCAATCTCTCCAAAAAGAATGTGGTGATCATGTATCAAAAGCGCCACTAAGATCTAGACTCGAGGACAGATGCGACCTCGTCTTCATTAAATCTTTACCATCTTCACAAATTGCAGTCTCAGTGCTATGATGGGTTCTAAAACCAGACTGAGGTTTCGTATACATTGTTTGTCTTCAATGCTCTGCATTGGCCGAATTGGTTCAACTGTACTTGGAAGTAAACTATGCTCACCACTATACCCCAATGCTATTGATGAGCTCTAAGCAACATGGAGCTTCGATTCATATTCTGGCCTCATTTTTGTGGAAAGTAATACTTTAACATCGTTTATTTTACATTTGCTTAGGGTGCAGAGGTCCCTGTTAAAAAATCTATCATTTTAATCGTACCTGTTACCTTCAGATTATCCCGTACTGTGAAATAGGGCAAAACGGAGAACATTGTGACAGAGTGGGGTCACATTAGTTTGCTAGCCCAAAGATTTTGATTCTACAAACGAAGTTGGCACATAGAGGATTCCGACTCCAGAGCGATCCCCTACATTGTGGGGACGTAGAGACAAATTGAGAACAGCCACCTGTTTGTGAGTCTCCCCTTTCCAGGGAGTGGTCATACGATGTTGTATGGTCAAACGGTTCAGATCTACAGATGTTTTTGTGAGAGACCGATTATTGGTATGTCTCATGGTTTACAAACACCGCTCTAGCTCCACCACCATTTATTGCAGATGTGGAGTTTAACATAACGTTATGGAGGGGCTTAACAGATACGACGCGTTTCAATCTCTCTAGTTAAAACTGATCGATTTAATTATTTTTACTTCGTTTACTTTATTCACTACTATGCATCAATCGACTCAAAATAAAATGAGCTCCATTCTTTTGAAGTTTTATTTTTCATTTTCTCTTTTAAAAATATTAATTGACCTCATTTTGCTCAATATTCATTTTCAACACTCATCATCAAAAGTTTGCTGTCGCGCTTAAAAACAAATCTGAAAACACAGCAGATAAATACAAAAGATTTAACTGAAGCCTGGTCAACAGTTTGGAAGACTGCTATACTCACAAGTATAGCACAAACACTCACATGGGTTCAATCTTTCCAAGCACCATGGACAAAACATTGATATCCTCATTGTAATTGCCTCAAAGCAAAACAATTTTATTCTTGTCTAAGGCTTTCGTTGGTCTAGGGGTATGATTCTCGCTTTGGGTGCGAGAGGTCCCGGGTTCAAATCCCGGATGAGCCCTTTTGCAGATCTTTTAACAAGCTCAGACAGGCAGATCTCTGGCCACTGGTTGCAAACAGCCACCTCTTGGGCGCAGGACGAGTCTAATGGTTTAGCGATGACTGCTATCTATTGTATATTCACTAGTTGGCTCAATATCGCGCTTCATTTAGAAAACCTACAAACCCGAAACCAAATCTACTTCCACGAACAAGACATTGATTCCAATGTAATACACTTGAAAATACACCCAGCCCCTAAACCTAGTGAATATCTCATGCTCTGCATTGGCCGGGAATACTCCTTCTTGGTACTATGCTCACCACTATACCACCAATTATGTGAAGCTCGTAAGCAACAGTGGAGACAGTCATTCATATTCTGCCTCATTTTTGTGGAAAGTAAAATACTTTACCAGATGTTGTTGTTGTATATTATGGCTTAGGGTGCGAGAGTCCCTTTAATCTATCATTTTAATCATACCTTTACCTTCAATTTCCTACACTTGTGGAAAGCGTAGGGCGAGCGGAGAACATTGTGACAAGTGGGGTCACATTAGTTTGTAGCCCAAAAGATTTTGGATTCTACAAACGGGTTGGCACATAAGGATTCCACTCCACGGTCCCCTACACTTGTGGGGGCTCAATTCTTCTTCTCCCCTTCAGGGAGTGGTCATATGTTGTAGGTCAAACGGTTCCAGATGCTACAGATGTTTTTTAAATACCGATTATTGGTATTCTCATGGTTTACAAACACCCTCTCTCCACCACCATTTATTGCAGATGTGATTTAAATAAATTCGGAGGCTTCATGTTTCAATCTCTCTTTAACTATCGATTTAATTATTTTTACGTTCGTTTCTTTGATTCACGTTATGCATCATCACTCAAAATAAATAGCTCCATTCTTTTTGAATTTTTATTTTTCATTTTCTCTTTTAAAATATTAATTACTCATTTTCAATTCTTTCCCCTCATCATCGTTTCTGTCCCTAAAAACAGAATGTGAAAGACACAGCAGATGAAATACAAAAGGAATTTGAACTGAAGCCTGTCACGGTTTGGACTCTATGCTCACAAGTATAGCACAAACACTCCATGAGGTTCAATCTTTCCAAGCACCATGACAACATTATTCCTCATTGTATTGCCCACAACAATTTTATTCTTGTCTAAGGCTCGTTGGTCTAGGGGTATGATTCTCGCTTTGGGTGCGAGGTTCCGGGTTCAAATCCCGATCCCTTTTTCAATCTTTTAACAAGCTCAGACAGGCAGATCTCTGCCACTGGTTGCAAACACCACCTCTTGGGCGCAGGGCGAGGTGGCTGAATGGATTAGCATGACTCGCTTATCTATTTTAATATTCACTAGTTGGCTCAATATCGCACTTCATTTTAAAACCTACAAAACCTAAGCCAATCTACTTCCACGAACAAGACACTGATTCCAATTAATACTTGAAATCACACCCAGCCCCTAAACCTAGTAATATCTCATGCTCTGCATTGGCTGGAATCACTATCCAACTGCTTGAAGGCAGCTATGCTCACCACTATACCACCAATGCTATGTGAAGCTCTTAACAACATGGAGACATCGATTCATATCCTACAGTCATTTTTGTGGAAAGTGAAAATTCTTTACCACGGATCGTTGGTATATTTGCACTATTATGGCTTAGGGTTAGAGGTCCCTGGTTAAAAAATCTATCATTTTAATCGTTACCTGTTACCTTCAGATTAATCCGTACACTTGTGGAAAAACTAATGGGCAAAACGGAAACATTGTGACAAGTGGGGTCACATTGGTTGGTTTGTACCCAAAGATTTTGGATTCTACAAACAGATGTTTGCACATAGAGGTTTCAGAGCTTCAACCTCCCCTTGTATACTTCACCACCTGTTCGCGAGGGTCTCCCTTTCGGGGTGGTCATTGTACCATGTTGTAAGTCAAACGGTTCAGAATGCTACGATGTTTTTGTGAGAATTTATTGGTATGTCTCATGGTTTACAAACCCGCTCTGGCTCCACCACCATTTATTGCAGATTGTTAGTTGTAACATAAGCAATTCACGGAGTGAACAATACGGCTCTTTCAATCTCTTTTTAAACTGATCGATTTGAATGGGTATTTTTTCGTTCGTTTACTTTGATTCACTACTTGAATTGCATCAATCACTCCAAAATAAAATAGCTCCATTCTTTTTAAGTTTTATTTTTTTCATTTTCTCTTTTAAAATATTAATTACCTCATTTTGCTCAATATTCATTTTTCAACACTCATCATCAGTTTGCTGTCGCGGCTTAAAATTCCTTTACTAAGCCTGGTCAACAGTTTGAAAACTCTATGCTCACAAGATATACACAAACACTCACATGAGGTTCAATCTATCCAACCCTACCAAAACAATTGATATCCTCATTTATGATACACAAAACAATTTTATTCTTGTCTAAGGCTTTCGTTGGTCTAGGGTATATTCTCCTTTGGGTGCGAGAAGGTCCCGGTTCAAATCCCCGGATGAGCCCTTTTTCAGATCTTTTAACTAGCTCAGACAGGCAGATCTCTGCCACTGGTTGCAAACCCTCTTGGGTGCTGGGACGAGGTGGCTGAATGACAGAGCGATGACTGCATTATCTATTGTGATATTCACTAGTTGGCTCAATATCGCACTTCATTTTGAAAACCTGCAAAACCTAAAGCAAATATACTTCCTAACACATTGATTCAATTAATACACTTGAAATACACCTAAACCTAGTGAATATCTCATGCTCTGCATTGGCTGGAATCAAAACCCTGGTCCAACTACTTGGAAGGCAGCTATACTCACCACTACCCACCACAATACTATGTAAAAACTCGTAAGCAACATGGACACATCGATTCATATCCTACAGTCATTTTGTGGAAAGTGAAAATTCTTTGACCAAACGGATCGTTGGTATGGTTATTACTATTATGGCTTAGGGTGCGAGGGGTCCCTGGTTAAAAAATCTATCATTTTTAATCAGTGCCTGTTACCTTCAGATTAGTCCCATTACACTTGTGGAAAACGTAGGGCAAAGCGGAGGAACATTGTGACAAATTTGGGGTCACATTAGTTTTGTAGCCCAAAGATTTTGGATTCTACAAACAGATGTTTG
>NW_025550237.1:0-5168 GCF_905237065.1 Salmo salar | reverse complement strand
ATATGAATTCTATAAATTTCACCTCTACAAACTACTGGGTCCTCAAACATCATTATTAGTGGGTCGCCTGGGATCTATATGGAATTCTTAGAGTTTCACCTCCTACTACTAGTCCTAATCATATATTAATTAATATCTTTAATTCTATGATTTCACCTCTCTGGACTACTATCCATAACATCATATATTAAATTTTATATGGAATTCTATGATTTCACCCTCCTAGACTACTAGAGTCCCTAAACATCATATATTAAATTAATACGATCTATTGGACAATTCTATAATTTCACACTCCTAGACTACTAGGTCCATAAACAACCTTATAATAAATTAAGTGTCACGATCTATATGAATTCTTGATTTCACCTCCTAGACTACTAGTCCATAAACATCATATATTTAGTTGAGATTGATGTCCCGCACCGACCGGATGGTGGCGCGCCCTCCTCGGCCGGCGGACCTCGGCGTCGTATCGCCCCACCTACTAGCTGCCATCGATCCTTTTTTGTTTCACTTTCTGTTGGTTTAGGTCTAGTGGCGCCACTGTTTTGGAATTTATCTTATGTTATTTGTTTAGCGTAAGATGTGTCTGTGTTTATGCGTGATTATGTTTCTTATCCGTTTATTTTGAATTGGTTTCCTCTGCCGTTGTTGGTTTAGTTTGTGTTCACCACCTATTTAAGATCTCCTATTTTTTTAGCACCACATCCATTTTTTTAATAAAGTGTGGTCAAGAATTCTCTGTCTCCTATTCTACTCTACCTCTCCTGCTTTCTTGAGCCAGCCCGTGACAAAATCACACCCAAAACTTGATGAGTCAGCCAGGAGTTCGCCCTGTCCATGGTTCCACCCTCCACCCTGCTCCACCGGCTGGGAACGCTGGGTTTTCCTGAGCTGGACCGCCAGCGCTCGGCCCTGCGCTGGTCAGCAGCCTGCGCCCCACCAGCACCCACAGCACCCAGTACCTGTTAACTTCCCCCACAGGGAATTCGGACGACCGCTGGTGTAAGTTCTTACTCTTGATTTTACCTGACTTCGTCCCACTCTCTCGCGGGGGGGGAGAGCGTCAGCGTCCTCGTCTCCTGTCTCACCGGGTAAGGCCCTGGAACCGACCCAAGCGCCCGTGTGGGACAGTCCCGGACTCAGCCAGGACGAGATTCACCGCTTGGGTATTTATCATCCCCCATAGGAGCCGGTGAGTGGCTGTTGTTTCACCTGAGGCAGGGAAGACGAGAGCGCGCGGAATTTTATCTCTCGAGTTCGGACCCTGGCCGCGGGAGCAGGTGAATTTATATCTTTAAGCGTCACCCCGAATTAGCCTGTCGACCCTACATCACCCTGGACCAACTTCGTGGTGGATCTGTCCACTCCACTGGACAATCTGCTGCCCCGCGGATATCCGACCTGAGCCCTGCTCCATTCTCACCACTCCAGCCCTCCTGCTCCCACGCCTTAATGGGGCGGCAGCCAGAAGACTGAGGGGGTTTACTCCTGCACCTCATTTCGCAAGCACCTGTACTGCTGGAGAACTCACCTGGAGTCAGGCAGGCAGGCGCTCCTTTGACACCTCAGGTGAATCACCATCAGCCTCACCCGAGAGCCCCCTGTCCATGCACTCTGTTGTGTGTCAGTGTCTTTTCCTTGTTTCTCCCCTCACCGTTTGGCGCTAGTCGATTCGGCGGCGCGGGGGGTTTTATGACCCAAAATTGTTTTAGTTGGGATTCCCCTAATCCAGTTGACCAACCCTTCCCGTTCCGCCCTAACGTTACCACTAGGTCAGGGCTGGTCAGAAATCACTGTGCCACTGGTCATGTAATGCGGTCTGGAGCATTAATCTTTTCCTTTGATTCCCACTTAATCTTTCTAAGGATTCCCAGCTACTACTCCACAACCCTAATTCGTAGGACTGAGGGCTCTTAAGGGTTAGTCAGAATGAGTGCTCGGGCCGGTGCGTTGAGTTTCCAGCATCACTTACGGTGGAGATCCAACCAAGTCTCCACCGTGCATATTCCTCGTATGCCGATTTGGCTATCACTTCCATACGAGTTTCTCTCCTGTAACTCAGTTCCTCATAATCACGTTTATCCCCTGTCTCCCAGAGGAAACGCGCTATGAAACATCGTCGCTGAGTCTTTGAGGCAGGGATACATTCACCATCTAACTCACCCGGTCTCTCTTCTTTTTGTGAAGAAAGGAGGGAGGTCTGCGCCGTGGTCTAAATACCATCACAGTGGGTTTCGTTACCTCCTCTCATCGCCTCGCTATAGAGTCATTTCCGGGGCCGCTTCTTCGCTTATTGTGCATATATCTTTTCCTGAAAACTACATTTATACCACACCCTTATGCATATATCATTGCATTATGGGTTAAAAATTCATATCTTCTTTTGTGATGTGATTCTCCGGACCTGCTCGGTCAGGTGCCCCAGTGGTGTACATCATTACATTCTGGCCTACTCCGCTACACCCCGCATGGCACTGTCTCTAAGTGAAGTAAAGTGCTTGAAGCAGACTGGTGGAGCATGACCTCTACATCAAGGCAAAATGTATACAAGTTTTCCAAACCAGCCGTCTCTTTCTTGGGTATATCGCATTTCCACATCAGGGGTAGTGATGAATGTATCTCGCCGTTTTCTCCACCACGTGAAGGAGGTGCGGCAGTTTTTGGGGATTTGCCAATTACTACACGGATATCCGGGGCTTTGGGCAGGTGGCGCTCACCATTACCTCACTGATAAGAAGGGGCCCCGAGTCTGCGTTGCGGTGGTCCACGAGGCTATGCCTTCAGTCGTCTGAAGGTTTTGTTCACCCGGCGCTCGGTGCTGGCCCCCGGTCCCCTCTTTACCGCCCTTCATAGTGAAGTGTGGACGTTCGAGGCTGCGGTAGGAGCCGTGCTGTCCCTCGGCGCCCCCAAGCTCCGCCCCTGCGCCTTCTTCTCTAGGAAGTTGAGTCCGGCGAGGCCGTAACTATGATGTGGGGGACAGGGAGTTGTTGGCTGTGGTCAGAGCCCTGAAGGTGTGGAGACATTGGCCCCGCGTCACCCTTTTCTCATCTGACTACCACACGTAATCTGGATACATCCGGGCGCCGAGAACTAACCCGCGTCAAGCCCAGGTGGGCGATGTTCTTCTGAGATTTCGGGGTTTAACATCTCTCGTATATCCCAGGTTCTAGAACACTAAGGCCGACGCACTGTCTCATCTCCATAGCGCCGAGGAAACGGTCCACCGATCCCACGCCCATACTTCCAGCCTCCTGCCTGGTGGCACCCGGTGGTCTGTAAGGTGGGCCCGCGGACATCGGCGGGCGTTACGGGCGACTCTCCCCATGATTCATAGATGCATAATTCGTTCCGCTCGGTGTTCATGATCGTCTGATTCGGTGGGCTCCCTGCCTTCCCTCCTCTCGGTACCTTGAGCGGAGAGTGTGTGGTCTTGAAATGGGAGATACTGGTGGCCCACTTGGTGAGGGTTGTGAGGCACTATGTCTCCTCTGTTGGTGTGCGCTCAGAGCAAGGCTCCCAGGCACCTGCCTAGAGGAAAATTACAGTCCCGGTTCCACAACATTGGTCCCACCTGGCGGTGGATTTCCTACCATCTCCCGCCGTCCTCGGGGCAACCTCGATCCTGAGTGGGTTTGTGGACCGTTCTCTAGAGATCCTGCCGTCTGCTTCGTTACTGATCTTCCCCTACGGCCCTGCAGACCATGAAAGCCTTATTCACCCACGTCTTCCCGCTCTGGGTGCCCGAGATATCGTCTCAGATCGGGGGCCCCAGTTCACTCGAGTGTGGCGGGGCGTTTATGGAAGCGACTGGGGTTTCGGTCAGTTTGTTCTCGGGGTTTCACCCCGAAAGTAATGGGCAGGTAAGAAGGGTAAACCAGGAGGTGGGCAGGTTTCTGCGGTCCTACTGCCAGGACCAGCCAGGGGAGTGGGCAAGGTTCGTGCCATGGGCGAAATGGCTCAAAACTCTTTGCTCCACTCCTCTGCCAACATGTCACCATTCCATGTGTTTTGGGTTATCACGGTCCTGGGGCCATGGCATCAGGAAGCCAGACGGAGGCCCCTGCAGTGGAGGAATGGGTTCAGCGCTCCCAAGGAGACCTGGGGCTGGTGCAGAATCCCTAGAACTGACCCAGGGAGGCGACAAAGCTGAGCACTGACCGGCCTGATAGCGAGGCCCCGTGTTCACCCAGGGGAGAGAGTCTGGCTCTCGTAACCTACCCTCCTCTGCCGGAGGCTGGGTCACGGTTTGTGGGAGCCATTTAAAGTCCCGAGGAGAATAAACGAGGTCTGTTTACAGATTACAACTCCCTTCTGTTTATCGTATTAACCCTCATTTCATGTGTCTCTCCTCAGGCCGGTGGTAGCTGTTCCGCTGCAGGAAAATGAGTTGCAGGAGGTCCCTCCACCCCCTGGACATCGGGGGCCCCGGCGTACAGTCCGGTCCATCTTGGACTCCAGGCGCCGGGTGAGGGTCCTGCAGTACCTCGTGGACTGGGAGAATGCGCCCGGAGGAGAGGTGCTGAGCTACCGGTGAAATGTTGACCCAGCGCTCATCCGGGAAGTTCCACAGCCTCCATCCGGATCGCCCTGCGCCTCGCGCCACTCCCAGGGCATCCTCGAGGCAGCGTCGGCGTGCTCTGCGGGGCCGTGCGTCAGGGAATACTGTCACACACCCGGCGGATGCCGCCCACACTCCTGCGACCGGGCGGAGCTCGGCGGTCGTCGTCGCCCGGCCTACTAGCTGCCATCGATCCCCTTTTGTTTCACTTTTCTGTTGAATTTAGGTCTAGGTAGGCACGCACCTGTTTTGGGTTAGTCATTGGTAAGGGGGTTTTTAGTTTAGCGTAGGATGTCTGTGTTTGTGCGTGATTATGTTTCTTGTCCGTTTAATGTGCTTGAGGAACGTGTGCTGGTTTTCCTCTGCCTGTGGTTGGTTTCGTTGTGTTCACCACCGTATTTAAGAGGCTCTCCTATTTTGGCACCACATCCATTTTTTGAATAAAGAAGTGTGGTCAAGAATTCTCTGTCTCCTAAGCACAAGACTCTACCTCTCCTGCTTTCTTGAGCCAGCCCGTGACAAACGGATCTATATATCAAATTCTATGATTTCACCTCCTAGACTATATAAAAAAATATAATTCTGCTGCATGCACTTGGGTGTC
>NW_025550236.1:0-28232 GCF_905237065.1 Salmo salar | reverse complement strand
GAACGACCATGTGTGCTACATTACTGAGAATGTCCTATTTAACTAGCTTTTAGCCCTCTAAACTGGGTCGTTTTTGTATCAAATTCAATTTAGCTTTGTTTGTCAAATTTGTCTGGGGGTGCATAAAAATCGCAGAAAAGCTCCATTGTCTATTGAAACGGTGTCAAATGATAGCTCTAGTCACACTGGAACAGACCATGTGTGCTACATTACTGAGAATGTCCTATTTAACTAGCTTTTAGCCCTCTAAACTGGAGTCGTTTTTGTAGCAAATTCAATTTAGCTTTGTTTGTCAAATTTGTCTGGGGGTGCATAAAAATCGCAGAAAAGCTCCATTGTCTATTGAAAGCGGTGTCAAATGATAGCTCTAGTCACACTGGAACAGACCATGTGTGCTACATTACTGAGAATGTCCTATTTAACTAGCTTTTAGCCCTCTAAACTGGAGTCGTTTTTGTAGTCAAATTCAATTTAGCTTTGTTTGTCAAATTTGTCTGAGGGTGCATAAAAATCGCAGAAAAGCTCCATTGTCTATTGAAACGGTGTCAAATGATAGCTCTAGTCACACTGGAACAGACCATGTGTGCTACATTACTGAGAATGTCCTATTTAACTAGCTTTTAGCCCTCTAAACTGGAGTCGTTTTTGTATTAAATTCAATTTAGCTTTGTTTGTCAAATTTGTCTGGGGGTGCATAAAAATCGCAGAAAAGCTCCATTGTCTATTGAAACGGTGTCAAATGATAGCTCTAGTCACACTGGAACAGACCATGTGTGCTACATTACTGAGAATGTCCTATTTAACTAGCTTTTAGCCCTCTAAACTGGAGTCGTTTTTGTATCAAATTCAATTTAGCTTTGTTTGTCAAATTTGTCTGGGGGTGCATAAAAATCGCAGAAAAGCTCCATTGTCTATTGAAACGGTGTCAAATGATAGCTCTAGTCACACTGGAACAGACCATGTGTGCTACATTACTGAGAATGTCCTATTTAACTAGCTTTTAGCCCTCTAAACTGGATCGTTTTTGTATCAAATTCAATTTAGCTTTGTTTGTCAAATTTGTCTGAGGGTGCATAAAAATCGCAGAAAAGCTCCATTGTCTATTGAAACGGTGTCAAATGATAGCTCTAGTCACACTGGAACAGACCATGTGTGCTACATTACTGAGAATGTCCTATTTAACTAGCTTTTAGCCCTCTAAACTGGGTCGTTTTTGTATTAAATTCAATTTAGCTTTGTTTGTCAAATTTGTCTGGGGGTGCATAAAAATCGCAGAAAAGCTCCATTGTCTATTGAAACGGTGTCAAATGATAGCTCTAGTCACACTGGAACAGACCATGTGTGCTACATTACTGAGAATGTCCTATTTAACTAGCTTTTAGCCCTCTAAACTGGAGTCGTTTTTGTAGTAAATTCAATTTAGCTTTGTTTGTCAAATTTGTCTGGGGGTGCATAAAAATCGCAGAAAAGCTCCATTGTCTATTGAAAGCGGTGTCAAATGATAGCTCTAGTCACACTGGAACAGACCATGTGTGCTACATTACTGAGAATGTCCTATTTAACTAGCTTTTAGCCCTCTAAACTGGGTCGTTTTTGTATCAAATTCAATTTAGCTTTGTTTGTCAAATTTGTCTGAGGGTGCATAAAAATCGCAGAAAAGCTCCATTGTCTATTGAAACGGTGTCAAATGATAGCTCTAGTCACACTGGAACAGACCATGTGTGCTACATTACTGAGAATGTCCTATTTAACTAGCTTTTAGCCCTCTAAACTGGAGTCGTTTTTGTAGTAAATTCAATTTAGCTTTGTTTGTCAAATTTGTCTGGGGGTGCATAAAAATCGCAGAAAAGCTCCATTGTCTATTGAAACGGTGTCAAATGATAGCTCTAGTCACACTGGAACAGACCATGTGTGCTACATTACTGAGAATGTCCTATTTAACTAGCTTTTAGCCCTCTAAACTGGAGTCGTTTTTGTATTAAATTCAATTTAGCTTTGTTTGTCAAATTTGTCTGGGGTGCATAAAAATCGCAGAAAAGCTCCATTGTCTATTGAAAGCGGTGTCAAATGATAGCTCTAGTCACACTGGAACAGACCATGTGTGCTACATTACTGAGAATGTCCTATTTAACTAGCTTTTAGCCCTCTAAACTGGGTCGTTTTTGTAGTAAATTCAATTTAGCTTTGTTTGTCAAATTTGTCTGGGGGTGCATAAAAATCGCAGAAAAGCTCCATTGTCTATTGAAAGCGGTGTCAAATGATAGCTCTAGTCACACTGGAACAGACCATGTGTGCTACATTACTGAGAATGTCCTATTTAACTAGCTTTTAGCCCTCTAAACTGGAGTCGTTTTTGTAGTAAATTCAATTTAGCTTTGTTTGTCAAATTTGTCTGGGGGTGCATAAAAATCGCAGAAAAGCTCCATTGTCTATTGAAACGGTGTCAAATGATAGCTCTAGTCACACTGGAACAGACCATGTGTGCTACATTACTGAGAATGTCCTATTTAACTAGCTTTTAGCCCTCTAAACTGGAGTCGTTTTTGTAGTAAATTCAATTTAGCTTTGTTTGTCAAATTTGTCTGGGGGTGCATAAAAATCGCAGAAAAGCTCCATTGTCTATTGAAACGGTGTCAAATGATAGCTCTAGTCACACTGGAACAGACCATGTGTGCTACATTACTGAGAATGTCCTATTTAACTAGCTTTTAGCCCTCTAAACTGGAGTCGTTTTTGTAGTAAATTCAATTTAGCTTTGTTTGTCAAATTTGTCTGGGGGTGCATAAAAATCGCAGAAAAGCTCCATTGTCTATTGAAAGCGGTGTCAAATGATAGCTCTAGTCACACTGGAACAGACCATGTGTGCTACATTACTGAGAATGTCCTATTTAACTAGCTTTTAGCCCTCTAAACTGGAGTCGTTTTTGTAGCAAATTCAATTTAGCTTTGTTTGTCAAATTTGTCTGGGGGTGCATAAAAATCGCAGAAAAGCTCCATTGTCTATTGAAACGGTGTCAAATGATAGCTCTAGTCACACTGGAACAGACCATGTGTGCTACATTACTGAGAATGTCCTATTTAACTAGCTTTTAGCCCTCTAAACTGGAGTCGTTTTTGTATCAAATTCAATTTAGCTTTGTTTGTCAAATTTGTCTGAGGGTGCATAAAAATCGCAGAAAAGCTCCATTGTCTATTGAAACGGTGTCAAATGATAGCTCTAGTCACACTGGAACAGACCATGTGTGCTACATTACTGAGAATGTCCTATTTAACTAGCTTTTAGCCCTCTAAACTGGAGTCGTTTTTGTAGTAAATTCAATTTAGCTTTGTTTGTCAAATTTGTCTGGGGGTGCATAAAAATCGCAGAAAAGCTCCATTGTCTATTGAAACGGTGTCAAATGATAGCTCTAGTCACACTGGAACAGACCATGTGTGCTACATTACTGAGAATGTCCTATTTAACTAGCTTTTAGCCCTCTAAACTGGAGTCGTTTTTGTAGTAAATTCAATTTAGCTTTGTTTGTCAAATTTGTCTGGGGGTGCATAAAAATCGCAGAAAAGCTCCATTGTCTATTGAAAGCGGTGTCAAATGATAGCTCTAGTCACACTGGAACAGACCATGTGTGCTACATTACTGAGAATGTCCTATTTAACTAGCTTTTAGCCCTCTAAACTGGGTCGTTTTTGTAGCAAATTCAATTTAGCTTTGTTTGTCAAATTTGTCTGGGGGTGCATAAAAATCGCAGAAAAGCTCCATTGTCTATTGAAACGGTGTCAAATGATAGCTCTAGTCACACTGGAACAGACCATGTGTGCTACATTACTGAGAATGTCCTATTTAACTAGCTTTTAGCCCTCTAAACTGGAGTCGTTTTTGTAGTAAATTCAATTTAGCTTTGTTTGTCAAATTTGTCTGGGGGTGCATAAAAATCGCAGAAAAGCTCCATTGTCTATTGAAAGCGGTGTCAAATGATAGCTCTAGTCACACTGGAACAGACCATGTGTGCTACATTACTGAGAATGTCCTATTTAACTAGCTTTTAGCCCTCTAAACTGGGTCGTTTTTGTAGCAAATTCAATTTAGCTTTGTTTGTCAAATTTGTCTGGGGGTGCATAAAAATCGCAGAAAAGCTCCATTGTCTATTGAAAGCGGTGTCAAATGATAGCTCTAGTCACACTGGAACAGACCATGTGTGCTACATTACTGAGAATGTCCTATTTAACTAGCTTTTAGCCCTCTAAACTGGGTCGTTTTTGTAGCAAATTCAATTTAGCTTTGTTTGTCAAATTTGTCTGGGGGTGCATAAAAATCGCAGAAAAGCTCCATTGTCTATTGAAACGGTGTCAAATGATAGCTCTAGTCACACTGGAACAGACCATGTGTGCTACATTACTGAGAATGTCCTATTTAACTAGCTTTTAGCCCTCTAAACTGGAGTCGTTTTTGTAGTAAATTCAATTTAGCTTTGTTTGTCAAATTTGTCTGGGGTGCATAAAAATCGCAGAAAAGCTCCATTGTCTATTGAAACGGTGTCAAATGATAGCTCTAGTCACACTGGAACAGACCATGTGTGCTACATTACTGAGAATGTCCTATTTAACTAGCTTTTAGCCCTCTAAACTGGGTCGTTTTTGTATTAAATTCAATTTAGCTTTGTTTGTCAAATTTGTCTGGGGGTGCATAAAAATCGCAGAAAAGCTCCATTGTCTATTGAAACGGTGTCAAATGATAGCTCTAGTCACACTGGAACAGACCATGTGTGCTACATTACTGAGAATGTCCTATTTAACTAGCTTTTAGCCCTCTAAACTGGAGTCGTTTTTGTAGTAAATTCAATTTAGCTTTGTTTGTCAAATTTGTCTGGGGGTGCATAAAAATCGCAGAAAAGCTCCATTGTCTATTGAAACGGTGTCAAATGATAGCTCTAGTCACACTGGAACAGACCATGTGTGCTACATTACTGAGAATGTCCTATTTAACTAGCTTTTAGCCCTCTAAACTGGAGTCGTTTTTGTAGCAAATTCAATTTAGCTTTGTTTGTCAAATTTGTCTGAGGGTGCATAAAAATCGCAGAAAAGCTCCATTGTCTATTGAAACGGTGTCAAATGATAGCTCTAGTCACACTGGAACAGACCATGTGTGCTACATTACTGAGAATGTCCTATTTAACTAGCTTTTAGCCCTCTAAACTGGAGTCGTTTTTGTAGTAAATTCAATTTAGCTTTGTTTGTCAAATTTGTCTGGGGGTGCATAAAAATCGCAGAAAAGCTCCATTGTCTATTGAAACGGTGTCAAATGATAGCTCTAGTCACACTGGAACAGACCATGTGTGCTACATTACTGAGAATGTCCTATTTAACTAGCTTTTAGCCCTCTAAACTGGGTCGTTTTTGTAGCAAATTCAATTTAGCTTTGTTTGTCAAATTTGTCTGGGGGTGCATAAAAATCGCAGAAAAGCTCCATTGTCTATTGAAACGGTGTCAAATGATAGCTCTAGTCACACTGGAACAGACCATGTGTGCTACATTACTGAGAATGTCCTATTTAACTAGCTTTTAGCCCTCTAAACTGGAGTCGTTTTTGTAGTAAATTCAATTTAGCTTTGTTTGTCAAATTTGTCTGGGGGTGCATAAAAATCGCAGAAAAGCTCCATTGTCTATTGAAACGGTGTCAAATGATAGCTCTAGTCACACTGGAACAGACCATGTGTGCTACATTACTGAGAATGTCCTATTTAACTAGCTTTTAGCCCTCTAAACTGGAGTCGTTTTTGTATTAAATTCAATTTAGCTTTGTTTGTCAAATTTGTCTGGGGGTGCATAAAAATCGCAGAAAAGCTCCATTGTCTATTGAAACGGTGTCAAATGATAGCTCTAGTCACACTGGAACAGACCATGTGTGCTACATTACTGAGAATGTCCTATTTAACTAGCTTTTAGCCCTCTAAACTGGAGTCGTTTTTGTAGTAAATTCAATTTAGCTTTGTTTGTCAAATTTGTCTGGGGGTGCATAAAAATCGCAGAAAAGCTCCATTGTCTATTGAAACGGTGTCAAATGATAGCTCTAGTCACACTGGAACAGACCATGTGTGCTACATTACTGAGAATGTCCTATTTAACTAGCTTTTAGCCCTCTAAACTGGAGTCGTTTTTGTATTAAATTCAATTTAGCTTTGTTTGTCAAATTTGTCTGGGGGTGCATAAAAATCGCAGAAAAGCTCCATTGTCTATTGAAACGGTGTCAAATGATAGCTCTAGTCACACTGGAACAGACCATGTGTGCTACATTACTGAGAATGTCCTATTTAACTAGCTTTTAGCCCTCTAAACTGGGTCGTTTTTGTAGCAAATTCAATTTAGCTTTGTTTGTCAAATTTGTCTGAGGGTGCATAAAAATCGCAGAAAAGCTCCATTGTCTATTGAAACGGTGTCAAATGATAGCTCTAGTCACACTGGAACAGACCATGTGTGCTACATTACTGAGAATGTCCTATTTAACTAGCTTTTAGCCCTCTAAACTGGGTCGTTTTTGTAGCAAATTCAATTTAGCTTTGTTTGTCAAATTTGTCTGGGGGTGCATAAAAATCGCAGAAAAGCTCCATTGTCTATTGAAACGGTGTCAAATGATAGCTCTAGTCACACTGGAACAGACCATGTGTGCTACATTACTGAGAATGTCCTATTTAACTAGCTTTTAGCCCTCTAAACTGGAGTCGTTTTTGTAGTAAATTCAATTTAGCTTTGTTTGTCAAATTTGTCTGAGGGTGCATAAAAATCGCAGAAAAGCTCCATTGTCTATTGAAACGGTGTCAAATGATAGCTCTAGTCACACTGGAACAGACCATGTGTGCTACATTACTGAGAATGTCCTATTTAACTAGCTTTTAGCCCTCTAAACTGGAGTCGTTTTTGTAGTAAATTCAATTTAGCTTTGTTTGTCAAATTTGTCTGGGGGTGCATAAAAATCGCAGAAAAGCTCCATTGTCTATTGAAACGGTGTCAAATGATAGCTCTAGTCACACTGGAACAGACCATGTGTGCTACATTACTGAGAATGTCCTATTTAACTAGCTTTTAGCCCTCTAAACTGGAGTCGTTTTTGTAGCAAATTCAATTTAGCTTTGTTTGTCAAATTTGTCTGGGGTGCATAAAAATCGCAGAAAAGCTCCATTGTCTATTGAAACGGTGTCAAATGATAGCTCTAGTCACACTGGAACAGACCATGTGTGCTACATTACTGAGAATGTCCTATTTAACTAGCTTTTAGCCCTCTAAACTGGGTCGTTTTTGTAGTAAATTCAATTTAGCTTTGTTTGTCAAATTTGTCTGGGGGTGCATAAAAATCGCAGAAAAGCTCCATTGTCTATTGAAACGGTGTCAAATGATAGCTCTAGTCACACTGGAACAGACCATGTGTGCTACATTACTGAGAATGTCCTATTTAACTAGCTTTTAGCCCTCTAAACTGGAGTCGTTTTTGTAGTAAATTCAATTTAGCTTTGTTTGTCAAATTTGTCTGGGGGTGCATAAAAATCGCAGAAAAGCTCCATTGTCTATTGAAACGGTGTCAAATGATAGCTCTAGTCACACTGGAACAGACCATGTGTGCTACATTACTGAGAATGTCCTATTTAACTAGCTTTTAGCCCTCTAAACTGGAGTCGTTTTTGTAGTAAATTCAATTTAGCTTTGTTTGTCAAATTTGTCTGGGGTGCATAAAAATCGCAGAAAAGCTCCATTGTCTATTGAAACGGTGTCAAATGATAGCTCTAGTCACACTGGAACAGACCATGTGTGCTACATTACTGAGAATGTCCTATTTAACTAGCTTTTAGCCCTCTAAACTGGGTCGTTTTTGTAGCAAATTCAATTTAGCTTTGTTTGTCAAATTTGTCTGAGGGTGCATAAAAATCGCAGAAAAGCTCCATTGTCTATTGAAACGGTGTCAAATGATAGCTCTAGTCACACTGGAACAGACCATGTGTGCTACATTACTGAGAATGTCCTATTTAACTAGCTTTTAGCCCTCTAAACTGGGTCGTTTTTGTAGTAAATTCAATTTAGCTTTGTTTGTCAAATTTGTCTGGGGGTGCATAAAAATCGCAGAAAAGCTCCATTGTCTATTGAAACGGTGTCAAATGATAGCTCTAGTCACACTGGAACAGACCATGTGTGCTACATTACTGAGAATGTCCTATTTAACTAGCTTTTAGCCCTCTAAACTGGAGTCGTTTTTGTAGCAAATTCAATTTAGCTTTGTTTGTCAAATTTGTCTGGGGGTGCATAAAAATCGCAGAAAAGCTCCATTGTCTATTGAAACGGTGTCAAATGATAGCTCTAGTCACACTGGAACAGACCATGTGTGCTACATTACTGAGAATGTCCTATTTAACTAGCTTTTAGCCCTCTAAACTGGGTCGTTTTTGTAGTAAATTCAATTTAGCTTTGTTTGTCAAATTTGTCTGGGGGTGCATAAAAATCGCAGAAAAGCTCCATTGTCTATTGAAACGGTGTCAAATGATAGCTCTAGTCACACTGGAACAGACCATGTGTGCTACATTACTGAGAATGTCCTATTTAACTAGCTTTTAGCCCTCTAAACTGGGTCGTTTTTGTATCAAATTCAATTTAGCTTTGTTTGTCAAATTTGTCTGAGGGTGCATAAAAATCGCAGAAAAGCTCCATTGTCTATTGAAACGGTGTCAAATGATAGCTCTAGTCACACTGGAACAGACCATGTGTGCTACATTACTGAGAATGTCCTATTTAACTAGCTTTTAGCCCTCTAAACTGGAGTCGTTTTTGTAGCAAATTCAATTTAGCTTTGTTTGTCAAATTTGTCTGGGGGTGCATAAAAATCGCAGAAAAGCTCCATTGTCTATTGAAACGGTGTCAAATGATAGCTCTAGTCACACTGGAACAGACCATGTGTGCTACATTACTGAGAATGTCCTATTTAACTAGCTTTTAGCCCTCTAAACTGGGTCGTTTTTGTAGTAAATTCAATTTAGCTTTGTTTGTCAAATTTGTCTGGGGGTGCATAAAAATCGCAGAAAAGCTCCATTGTCTATTGAAACGGTGTCAAATGATAGCTCTAGTCACACTGGAACAGACCATGTGTGCTACATTACTGAGAATGTCCTATTTAACTAGCTTTTAGCCCTCTAAACTGGGTCGTTTTTGTAGTAAATTCAATTTAGCTTTGTTTGTCAAATTTGTCTGGGGTGCATAAAAATCGCAGAAAAGCTCCATTGTCTATTGAAACGGTGTCAAATGATAGCTCTAGTCACACTGGAACAGACCATGTGTGCTACATTACTGAGAATGTCCTATTTAACTAGCTTTTAGCCCTCTAAACTGGGTCGTTTTTGTAGCAAATTCAATTTAGCTTTGTTTGTCAAATTTGTCTGGGGGTGCATAAAAATCGCAGAAAAGCTCCATTGTCTATTGAAAGCGGTGTCAAATGATAGCTCTAGTCACACTGGAACAGACCATGTGTGCTACATTACTGAGAATGTCCTATTTAACTAGCTTTTAGCCCTCTAAACTGGGTCGTTTTTGTATTAAATTCAATTTAGCTTTGTTTGTCAAATTTGTCTGGGGGTGCATAAAAATCGCAGAAAAGCTCCATTGTCTATTGAAAGCGGTGTCAAATGATAGCTCTAGTCACACTGGAACAGACCATGTGTGCTACATTACTGAGAATGTCCTATTTAACTAGCTTTTAGCCCTCTAAACTGGAGTCGTTTTTGTAGCAAATTCAATTTAGCTTTGTTTGTCAAATTTGTCTGGGGGTGCATAAAAATCGCAGAAAAGCTCCATTGTCTATTGAAACGGTGTCAAATGATAGCTCTAGTCACACTGGAACAGACCATGTGTGCTACATTACTGAGAATGTCCTATTTAACTAGCTTTTAGCCCTCTAAACTGGGTCGTTTTTGTAGCAAATTCAATTTAGCTTTGTTTGTCAAATTTGTCTGAGGGTGCATAAAAATCGCAGAAAAGCTCCATTGTCTATTGAAACGGTGTCAAATGATAGCTCTAGTCACACTGGAACAGACCATGTGTGCTACATTACTGAGAATGTCCTATTTAACTAGCTTTTAGCCCTCTAAACTGGGTCGTTTTTGTAGCAAATTCAATTTAGCTTTGTTTGTCAAATTTGTCTGGGGGTGCATAAAAATCGCAGAAAAGCTCCATTGTCTATTGAAACGGTGTCAAATGATAGCTCTAGTCACACTGGAACAGACCATGTGTGCTACATTACTGAGAATGTCCTATTTAACTAGCTTTTAGCCCTCTAAACTGGGTCGTTTTTGTAGTAAATTCAATTTAGCTTTGTTTGTCAAATTTGTCTGGGGGTGCATAAAAATCGCAGAAAAGCTCCATTGTCTATTGAAACGGTGTCAAATGATAGCTCTAGTCACACTGGAACAGACCATGTGTGCTACATTACTGAGAATGTCCTATTTAACTAGCTTTTAGCCCTCTAAACTGGAGTCGTTTTTGTAGCAAATTCAATTTAGCTTTGTTTGTCAAATTTGTCTGGGGGTGCATAAAAATCGCAGAAAAGCTCCATTGTCTATTGAAACGGTGTCAAATGATAGCTCTAGTCACACTGGAACAGACCATGTGTGCTACATTACTGAGAATGTCCTATTTAACTAGCTTTTAGCCCTCTAAACTGGGTCGTTTTTGTATTAAATTCAATTTAGCTTTGTTTGTCAAATTTGTCTGGGGGTGCATAAAAATCGCAGAAAAGCTCCATTGTCTATTGAAACGGTGTCAAATGATAGCTCTAGTCACACTGGAACAGACCATGTGTGCTACATTACTGAGAATGTCCTATTTAACTAGCTTTTAGCCCTCTAAACTGGGTCGTTTTTGTAGCAAATTCAATTTAGCTTTGTTTGTCAAATTTGTCTGAGGGTGCATAAAAATCGCAGAAAAGCTCCATTGTCTATTGAAACGGTGTCAAATGATAGCTCTAGTCACACTGGAACAGACCATGTGTGCTACATTACTGAGAATGTCCTATTTAACTAGCTTTTAGCCCTCTAAACTGGGTCGTTTTTGTAGCAAATTCAATTTAGCTTTGTTTGTCAAATTTGTCTGGGGGTGCATAAAAATCGCAGAAAAGCTCCATTTTCTATTGAAACGGTGTCAAATGATAGCTCTAGTCACACTGGAACAGACCATGTGTGCTACATTACTGAGAATGTCCTATTTAACTAGCTTTTAGCCCTCTAAACTGGAGTCGTTTTTGTAGTAAATTCAATTTAGCTTTGTTTGTCAAATTTGTCTGGGGGTGCATAAAAATCGCAGAAAAGCTCCATTGTCTATTGAAACGGTGTCAAATGATAGCTCTAGTCACACTGGAACAGACCATGTGTGCTACATTACTGAGAATGTCCTATTTAACTAGCTTTTAGCCCTCTAAACTGGAGTCGTTTTTGTATTAAATTCAATTTAGCTTTGTTTGTCAAATTTGTCTGGGGGTGCATAAAAATCGCAGAAAAGCTCCATTGTCTATTGAAACGGTGTCAAATGATAGCTCTAGTCACACTGGAACAGACCATGTGTGCTACATTACTGAGAATGTCCTATTTAACTAGCTTTTAGCCCTCTAAACTGGGTCGTTTTTGTAGCAAATTCAATTTAGCTTTGTTTGTCAAATTTGTCTGGGGGTGCATAAAAATCGCAGAAAAGCTCCATTGTCTATTGAAACGGTGTCAAATGATAGCTCTAGTCACACTGGAACAGACCATGTGTGCTACATTACTGAGAATGTCCTATTTAACTAGCTTTTAGCCCTCTAAACTGGGTCGTTTTTGTAGTAAATTCAATTTAGCTTTGTTTGTCAAATTTGTCTGAGGGTGCATAAAAATCGCAGAAAAGCTCCATTGTCTATTGAAACGGTGTCAAATGATAGCTCTAGTCACACTGGAACAGACCATGTGTGCTACATTACTGAGAATGTCCTATTTAACTAGCTTTTAGCCCTCTAAACTGGAGTCGTTTTTGTAGCAAATTCAATTTAGCTTTGTTTGTCAAATTTGTCTGGGGGTGCATAAAAATCGCAGAAAAGCTCCATTGTCTATTGAAACGGTGTCAAATGATAGCTCTAGTCACACTGGAACAGACCATGTGTGCTACATTACTGAGAATGTCCTATTTAACTAGCTTTTAGCCCTCTAAACTGGAGTCGTTTTTGTATTAAATTCAATTTAGCTTTGTTTGTCAAATTTGTCTGGGGGTGCATAAAAATCGCAGAAAAGCTCCATTGTCTATTGAAACGGTGTCAAATGATAGCTCTAGTCACACTGGAACAGACCATGTGTGCTACATTACTGAGAATGTCCTATTTAACTAGCTTTTAGCCCTCTAAACTGGGTCGTTTTTGTAGCAAATTCAATTTAGCTTTGTTTGTCAAATTTGTCTGAGGGTGCATAAAAATCGCAGAAAAGCTCCATTGTCTATTGAAACGGTGTCAAATGATAGCTCTAGTCACACTGGAACAGACCATGTGTGCTACATTAC
This sequence comes from Salmo salar, assembly GCF_905237065.1. Taxonomy (NCBI): domain Eukaryota; kingdom Metazoa; phylum Chordata; class Actinopteri; order Salmoniformes; family Salmonidae; genus Salmo; species Salmo salar. The sequence goes on along the minus strand of NW_025550236.1, from coordinate 15,692 downwards.
TGAGAATGTCCTATTTAACTAGCTTTTAGCCCTCTAAACTGGAGTCGTTTTTGTATTAAATTCAATTTAGCTTTGTTTGTCAAATTTGTCTGGGGGTGCATAAAAATCGCAGAAAAGCTCCATTGTCTATTGAAACGGTGTCAAATGATAGCTCTAGTCACACTGGAACAGACCATGTGTGCTACATTACTGAGAATGTCCTATTTAACTAGCTTTTAGCCCTCTAAACTGGAGTCGTTTTTGTAGTAAATTCAATTTAGCTTTGTTTGTCAAATTTGTCTGGGGGTGCATAAAAATCGCAGAAAAGCTCCATTGTCTATTGAAACGGTGTCAAATGATAGCTCTAGTCACACTGGAACAGACCATGTGTGCTACATTACTGAGAATGTCCTATTTAACTAGCTTTTAGCCCTCTAAACTGGGTCGTTTTTGTAGTAAATTCAATTTAGCTTTGTTTGTCAAATTTGTCTGGGGGTGCATAAAAATCGCAGAAAAGCTCCATTGTCTATTGAAACGGTGTCAAATGATAGCTCTAGTCACACTGGAACAGACCATGTGTGCTACATTACTGAGAATGTCCTATTTAACTAGCTTTTAGCCCTCTAAACTGGGTCGTTTTTGTAGCAAATTCAATTTAGCTTTGTTTGTCAAATTTGTCTGGGGGTGCATAAAAATCGCAGAAAAGCTCCATTGTCTATTGAAACGGTGTCAAATGATAGCTCTAGTCACACTGGAACAGACCATGTGTGCTACATTACTGAGAATGTCCTATTTAACTAGCTTTTAGCCCTCTAAACTGGGTCGTTTTTGTAGTAAATTCAATTTAGCTTTGTTTGTCAAATTTGTCTGGGGGTGCATAAAAATCGCAGAAAAGCTCCATTGTCTATTGAAACGGTGTCAAATGATAGCTCTAGTCACACTGGAACAGACCATGTGTGCTACATTACTGAGAATGTCCTATTTAACTAGCTTTTAGCCCTCTAAACTGGGTCGTTTTTGTAGCAAATTCAATTTAGCTTTGTTTGTCAAATTTGTCTGGGGGTGCATAAAAATCGCAGAAAAGCTCCATTGTCTATTGAAACGGTGTCAAATGATAGCTCTAGTCACACTGGAACAGACCATGTGTGCTACATTACTGAGAATGTCCTATTTAACTAGCTTTTAGCCCTCTAAACTGGGTCGTTTTTGTAGTAAATTCAATTTAGCTTTGTTTGTCAAATTTGTCTGGGGGTGCATAAAAATCGCAGAAAAGCTCCATTGTCTATTGAAACGGTGTCAAATGATAGCTCTAGTCACACTGGAACAGACCATGTGTGCTACATTACTGAGAATGTCCTATTTAACTAGCTTTTAGCCCTCTAAACTGGAGTCGTTTTTGTAGCAAATTCAATTTAGCTTTGTTTGTCAAATTTGTCTGAGGGTGCATAAAAATCGCAGAAAAGCTCCATTGTCTATTGAAACGGTGTCAAATGATAGCTCTAGTCACACTGGAACAGACCATGTGTGCTACATTACTGAGAATGTCCTATTTAACTAGCTTTTAGCCCTCTAAACTGGAGTCGTTTTTGTAGCAAATTCAATTTAGCTTTGTTTGTCAAATTTGTCTGGGGGTGCATAAAAATCGCAGAAAAGCTCCATTGTCTATTGAAACGGTGTCAAATGATAGCTCTAGTCACACTGGAACAGACCATGTGTGCTACATTACTGAGAATGTCCTATTTAACTAGCTTTTAGCCCTCTAAACTGGGTCGTTTTTGTAGTAAATTCAATTTAGCTTTGTTTGTCAAATTTGTCTGAGGGTGCATAAAAATCGCAGAAAAGCTCCATTGTCTATTGAAACGGTGTCAAATGATAGCTCTAGTCACACTGGAACAGACCATGTGTGCTACATTACTGAGAATGTCCTATTTAACTAGCTTTTAGCCATGTCGTTATGCGCTAAATTGCAACAAAGCTAAATTGAATTTACTACAAAACGACCCAGTTTAGAGGGCTAAAAGCTAGTTAAATAGGACATTCTCAGTAATGTAGCACACGGTCTGTTCCAGTGTGACTAGAGCTATCATTTGACACCGTTTCAATAGACAATGGAGCTTTTCTGCGATTTTTATGTACACCCCAGACAAATTTGACAAACAAAGCTAAATTGAATTTACTACAAAAACGACCCAGTTTAGAGGGCTAAAAGCTAGTTAAATAGGACATTCTCACTAATGTAGCACACATGGTCTGTTCCAGTGTGACTAGAGCTATCATTTGACACCGTTTCAATAGACAATGGAGCTTTTCTGCGATTTTTATGCACCCCCAGACAAATTTGACAAACAAAGCTAAATTGAATTTACTACAAAAACGACCCAGTTTAGAGGGCTAAAAGCTAGTTAAATAGGACATTCTCAGTAATGTAGCACACATGGTCTGTTCCAGTGTGACTAGAGCTATCATTTGACACCGTTTCAATAGACAATGGAGCTTTTCTGCGATTTTTATGCACCCCAGACAAATTTGACAAACAAAGCTAAATTGAATTTACTACAAAAACGACCCAGTTTAGAGGGCTAAAAGCTAGTTAAATAGGACATTCTCAGTAATGTAGCACACATGGTCTGTTCCAGTGTGACTAGAGCTATCATTTGACACCGTTTCAATAGACAATGGAGCTTTTCTGCGATTTTTATGCACCCCAGACAAATTTGACAAACAAAGCTAAATTGAATTTACTACAAAAACGACCCAGTTTAGAGGGCTAAAAGCTAGTTAAATAGGACATTCTCAGTAATGTAGCACACATGGTCTGTTCCAGTGTGACTAGAGCTATCATTTGACACCGTTTCAATAGACAATGGAGCTTTTCTGCATTTTTATGCACCCCCAGACAAATTTGACAAACAAAGCTAAATTGAATTTACTACAAAAACGACCCAGTTTAGAGGGCTAAAAGCTAGTTAAATAGGACATTCTCAGTAATGTAGCACACATGGTCTGTTCCAGTGTGACTAGAGCTATCATTTGACACCGTTTCAATAGACAATGGAGCTTTTCTGCGATTTTTATGCACCCCAGACAAATTTGACAAACAAAGCTAAATTGAATTTACTACAAAAACGACCCAGTTTAGAGGGCTAAAAGCTAGTTAAATAGGACATTCTCAGTAATGTAGCACACATGGTCTGTTCCAGTGTGACTAGAGCTATCATTTGACACCGTTTCAATAGACAATGGAGCTTTTCTGCGATTTTTATGCACCCCCAGACAAATTTGACAAACAAAGCTAAATTGAATTTGCTACAAAAACGACCCAGTTTAGAGGGCTAAAAGCTAGTTAAATAGGACATTCTCAGTAATGTAGCACACATGGTCTGTTCCAGTGTGACTAGAGCTATCATTTGACACCGTTTCAATAGACAATGGAGCTTTTCTGCGATTTTTATGCACCCCAGACAAATTTGACAAACAAAGCTAAATTGAATTTACTACAAAAACGACCCAGTTTAGAGGGCTAAAAGCTAGTTAAATAGGACATTCTCAGTAATGTAGCACACATGGTCTGTTCCAGTGTGACTAGAGCTATCATTTGACACCGTTTCAATAGACAATGGAGCTTTTCTGCGATTTTTATGCACCCCCAGACAAATTTGACAAACAAAGCTAAATTGAATTTGCTACAAAAACGACCCAGTTTAGAGGGCTAAAAGCTAGTTAAATAGGACATTCTCAGTAATGTAGCACACATGGTCTGTTCCAGTGTGACTAGAGCTATCATTTGACACCGTTTCAATAGACAATGGAGCTTTTCTGCGATTTTTATGCACCCCAGACAAATTTGACAAACAAAGCTAAATTGAATTTACTACAAAAACGACCCAGTTTAGAGGGCTAAAAGCTAGTTAAATAGGACATTCTCAGTAATGTAGCACACATGGTCTGTTCCAGTGTGACTAGAGCTATCATTTGACACCGTTTCAATAGACAATGGAGCTTTTCTGCGATTTTTTTTATGCACCCCAGACAAATTTGACAAACAAAGCTAAATTGAATTTGCTACAAAAACGACCCAGTTTAGAGGGCTAAAAGCTAGTTAAATAGGACATTCTCAGTAATGTAGCACACATGGTCTGTTCCAGTGTGACTAGAGCTATCATTTGACACCGTTTCAATAGACAATGGAGCTTTTCTGCGATTTTTATGCACCCCCAGACAAATTTGACAAACAAAGCTAAATTGAATTTACTACAAAAACGACCCAGTTTAGAGGGCTAAAAGCTAGTTAAATAGGACATTCTCAGTAATGTAGCACACATGGTCTGTTCCAGTGTGACTAGAGCTATCATTTGACACCGTTTCAATAGACAATGGAGCTTTTCTGCGATTTTTATGCACCCCCAGACAAATTTGACAAACAAAGCTAAATTGAATTTACTACAAAAACGACCCAGTTTAGAGGGCTAAAAGCTAGTTAAATAGGACATTCTCAGTAATGTAGCACACATGGTCTGTTCCAGTGTGACTAGAGCTATCATTTGACACCGTTTCAATAGACAATGGAGCTTTTCTGCGATTTTTATGCACCCTCAGACAAATTTGACAAACAAAGCTAAATTGAATTTGCTACAAAAACGACCCAGTTTAGAGGGCTAAAAGCTAGTTAAATAGGACATTCTCAGTAATGTAGCACACATGGTCTGTTCCAGTGTGACTAGAGCTATCATTTGACACCGTTTCAATAGACAATGGAGCTTTTCTGCGATTTTTATGCACCCCCAGACAAATTTGACAAACAAAGCTAAATTGAATTTGCTACAAAAACGACCCAGTTTAGAGGGCTAAAAGCTAGTTAAATAGGACATTCTCAGTAATGTAGCACACATGGTCTGTTCCAGTGTGACTAGAGCTATCATTTGACACCGTTTCAATAGACAATGGAGCTTTTCTGCGATTTTTATGCACCCCAGACAAATTTGACAAACAAAGCTAAATTGAATTTGCTACAAAAACGACCCAGTTTAGAGGGCTAAAAGCTAGTTAAATAGGACATTCTCAGTAATGTAGCACACATGGTCTGTTCCAGTGTGACTAGAGCTATCATTTGACACCGTTTCAATAGACAATGGAGCTTTTCTGCGATTTTTATGCACCCTCAGACAAATTTGACAAACAAAGCTAAATTGAATTTACTACAAAAACGACCCAGTTTAGAGGGCTAAAAGCTAGTTAAATAGGACATTCTCAGTAATGTAGCACACATGGTCTGTTCCAGTGTGACTAGAGCTATCATTTGACACCGTTTCAATAGACAATGGAGCTTTTCTGCGATTTTTATGCACCCCAGACAAATTTGACAAACAAAGCTAAATTGAATTTGCTACAAAAACGACCCAGTTTAGAGGGCTAAAAGCTAGTTAAATAGGACATTCTCAGTAATGTAGCACACATGGTCTGTTCCAGTGTGACTAGAGCTATCATTTGACACCGTTTCAATAGACAATGGAGCTTTTCTGCGATTTTTATGCACCCCCAGACAAATTTGACAAACAAAGCTAAATTGAATTTACTACAAAAACGACCCAGTTTAGAGGGCTAAAAGCTAGTTAAATAGGACATTCTCAGTAATGTAGCACACATGGTCTGTTCCAGTGTGACTAGAGCTATCATTTGACACCGTTTCAATAGACAATGGAGCTTTTCTGCGATTTTTATGCACCCCCAGACAAATTTGACAAACAAAGCTAAATTGAATTTACTACAAAAACGACCCAGTTTAGAGGGCTAAAAGCTAGTTAAATAGGACATTCTCAGTAATGTAGCACACATGGTCTGTTCCAGTGTGACTAGAGCTATCATTTGACACCGTTTCAATAGACAATGGAGCTTTTCTGCGATTTTTATGCACCCTCAGACAAATTTGACAAACAAAGCTAAATTGAATTTACTACAAAAACGACCCAGTTTAGAGGGCTAAAAGCTAGTTAAATAGGACATTCTCAGTAATGTAGCACACATGGTCTGTTCCAGTGTGACTAGAGCTATCATTTGACACCGTTTCAATAGACAATGGAGCTTTTCTGCGATTTTTATGCACCCCAGACAAATTTGACAAACAAAGCTAAATTGAATTTACTACAAAAACGACCCAGTTTAGAGGGCTAAAAGCTAGTTAAATAGGACATTCTCAGTAATGTAGCACACATGGTCTGTTCCAGTGTGACTAGAGCTATCATTTGACACCGTTTCAATAGACAATGGAGCTTTTCTGCGATTTTTATGCACCCCCAGACAAATTTGACAAACAAAGCTAAATTGAATTTACTACAAAAACGACCCAGTTTAGAGGGCTAAAAGCTAGTTAAATAGGACATTCTCAGTAATGTAGCACACATGGTCTGTTCCAGTGTGACTAGAGCTATCATTTGACACCGTTTCAATAGACAATGGAGCTTTTCTGCGATTTTTATGCACCCCCAGACAAATTTGACAAACAAAGCTAAATTGAATTTACTACAAAAACGACCCAGTTTAGAGGGCTAAAAGCTAGTTAAATAGGACATTCTCAGTAATGTAGCACACATGGTCTGTTCCAGTGTGACTAGAGCTATCATTTGACACCGTTTCAATAGACAATGGAGCTTTTCTGCGATTTTTATGCACCCCAGACAAATTTGACAAACAAAGCTAAATTGAATTTGCTACAAAAACGACCCAGTTTAGAGGGCTAAAAGCTAGTTAAATAGGACATTCTCAGTAATGTAGCACACATGGTCTGTTCCAGTGTGACTAGAGCTATCATTTGACACCGTTTCAATAGACAATGGAGCTTTTCTGCGATTTTTATGCACCCCAGACAAATTTGACAAACAAAGCTAAATTGAATTTGCTACAAAAACGACCCAGTTTAGAGGGCTAAAAGCTAGTTAAATAGGACATTCTCAGTAATGTAGCACACATGGTCTGTTCCAGTGTGACTAGAGCTATCATTTGACACCGTTTCAATAGACAATGGAGCTTTTCTGCGATTTTTATGCACCCCCAGACAAATTTGACAAACAAAGCTAAATTGAATTTACTACAAAAACGACCCAGTTTAGAGGGCTAAAAGCTAGTTAAATAGGACATTCTCAGTAATGTAGCACACATGGTCTGTTCCAGTGTGACTAGAGCTATCATTTGACACCGTTTCAATAGACAATGGAGCTTTTCTGCGATTTTTATGCACCCTCAGACAAATTTGACAAACAAAGCTAAATTGAATTTACTACAAAAACGACCCAGTTTAGAGGGCTAAAAGCTAGTTAAATAGGACATTCTCAGTAATGTAGCACACATGGTCTGTTCCAGTGTGACTAGAGCTATCATTTGACACCGTTTCAATAGACAATGGAGCTTTTCTGCGATTTTTATGCACCCCCAGACAAATTTGACAAACAAAGCTAAATTGAATTTACTACAAAAACGACCCAGTTTAGAGGGCTAAAAGCTAGTTAAATAGGACATTCTCAGTAATGTAGCACACATGGTCTGTTCCAGTGTGACTAGAGCTATCATTTGACACCGTTTCAATAGACAATGGAGCTTTTCTGCGATTTTTATGCACCCTCAGACAAATTTGACAAACAAAGCTAAATTGAATTTGCTACAAAAACGACCCAGTTTAGAGGGCTAAAAGCTAGTTAAATAGGACATTCTCAGTAATGTAGCACACATGGTCTGTTCCAGTGTGACTAGAGCTATCATTTGACACCGTTTCAATAGACAATGGAGCTTTTCTGCGATTTTTATGCACCCCCAGACAAATTTGACAAACAAAGCTAAATTGAATTTGCTACAAAAACGACCCAGTTTAGAGGGCTAAAAGCTAGTTAAATAGGACATTCTCAGTAATGTAGCACACATGGTCTGTTCCAGTGTGACTAGAGCTATCATTTGACACCGTTTCAATAGACAATGGAGCTTTTCTGCGATTTTTATGCACCCCAGACAAATTTGACAAACAAAGCTAAATTGAATTTACTACAAAAACGACCCAGTTTAGAGGGCTAAAAGCTAGTTAAATAGGACATTCTCAGTAATGTAGCACACATGGTCTGTTCCAGTGTGACTAGAGCTATCATTTGACACCGTTTCAATAGACAATGGAGCTTTTCTGCGATTTTTATGCACCCCCAGACAAATTTGACAAACAAAGCTAAATTGAATTTACTACAAAAACGACCCAGTTTAGAGGGCTAAAAGCTAGTTAAATAGGACATTCTCAGTAATGTAGCACACATGGTCTGTTCCAGTGTGACTAGAGCTATCATTTGACACCGTTTCAATAGACAATGGAGCTTTTCTGCGATTTTTATGCACCCCCAGACAAATTTGACAAACAAAGCTAAATTGAATTTACTACAAAAACGACCCAGTTTAGAGGGCTAAAAGCTAGTTAAATAGGACATTCTCAGTAATGTAGCACACATGGTCTGTTCCAGTGTGACTAGAGCTATCATTTGACACCGTTTCAATAGACAATGGAGCTTTTCTGCGATTTTTATGCACCCTCAGACAAATTTGACAAACAAAGCTAAATTGAATTTACTACAAAAACGACCCAGTTTAGAGGGCTAAAAGCTAGTTAAATAGGACATTCTCAGTAATGTAGCACACATGGTCTGTTCCAGTGTGACTAGAGCTATCATTTGACACCGTTTCAATAGACAATGGAGCTTTTCTGCGATTTTTATGCACCCCAGACAAATTTGACAAACAAAGCTAAATTGAATTTACTACAAAAACGACCCAGTTTAGAGGGCTAAAAGCTAGTTAAATAGGACATTCTCAGTAATGTAGCACACATGGTCTGTTCCAGTGTGACTAGAGCTATCATTTGACACCGTTTCAATAGACAATGGAGCTTTTCTGCGATTTTTATGCACCCCCAGACAAATTTGACAAACAAAGCTAAATTGAATTTACTACAAAAACGACCCAGTTTAGAGGGCTAAAAGCTAGTTAAATAGGACATTCTCAGTAATGTAGCACACATGGTCTGTTCCAGTGTGACTAGAGCTATCATTTGACACCGTTTCAATAGACAATGGAGCTTTTCTGCGATTTTTATGCACCCCCAGACAAATTTGACAAACAAAGCTAAATTGAATTTACTACAAAAACGACCCAGTTTAGAGGGCTAAAAGCTAGTTAAATAGGACATTCTCAGTAATGTAGCACACATGGTCTGTTCCAGTGTGACTAGAGCTATCATTTGACACCGTTTCAATAGACAATGGAGCTTTTCTGCGATTTTTATGCACCCCCAGACAAATTTGACAAACAAAGCTAAATTGAATTTACTACAAAAACGACCCAGTTTAGAGGGCTAAAAGCTAGTTAAATAGGACATTCTCAGTAATGTAGCACACATGGTCTGTTCCAGTGTGACTAGAGCTATCATTTGACACCGTTTCAATAGACAATGGAGCTTTTCTGCGATTTTTATGTACACCCCAGACAAATTTGACAAACAAAGCTAAATTGAATTTACTACAAAAACGACCCAGTTTAGAGGGCTAAAAGCTAGTTAAATAGGACATTCTCAGTAATGTAGCACACATGGTCTGTTCCAGTGTGACTAGAGCTATCATTTGACACCGTTTCAATAGACAATGGAGCTTTTCTGCGATTTTTATGCACCCCCAGACAAATTTGACAAACAAAGCTAAATTGAATTTACTACAAAAACGACCCAGTTTAGAGGGCTAAAAGCTAGTTAAATAGGACATTCTCAGTAATGTAGCACACATGGTCTGTTCCAGTGTGACTAGAGCTATCATTTGACACCGTTTCAATAGACAATGGAGCTTTTCTGCGATTTTTATGCACCCTCAGACAAATTTGACAAACAAAGCTAAATTGAATTTGCTACAAAAACGACCCAGTTTAGAGGGCTAAAAGCTAGTTAAATAGGACATTCTCAGTAATGTAGCACAATGGTCTGTTCCAGTGTGACTAGAGCTATCATTTGACACCGTTTCAATAGACAATGGAGCTTTTCTGCGATTTTTATGCACCCCCAGACAAATTTGACAAACAAAGCTAAATTGAATTTACTACAAAAACGACCCAGTTTAGAGGGCTAAAAGCTAGTTAAATAGGACATTCTCAGTAATGTAGCACACATGGTCTGTTCCAGTGTGACTAGAGCTATCATTTGACACCGTTTCAATAGACAATGGAGCTTTTCTGCGATTTTTTATGCACCCTCAGACAAATTTGACAAACAAAGCTAAATTGAATTTACTACAAAAACGACCCAGTTTAGAGGGCTAAAAGCTAGTTAAATAGGACATTCTCAGTAATGTAGCACACATGGTCTGTTCCAGTGTGACTAGAGCTATCATTTGACACCGTTTCAATAGACAATGGAGCTTTTCTGCGATTTTTATGCACCCCCAGACAAATTTGACAAACAAAGCTAAATTGAATTTACTACAAAAACGACCCAGTTTAGAGGGCTAAAAGCTAGTTAAATAGGACATTCTCAGTAATGTAGCACACATGGTCTGTTCCAGTGTGACTAGAGCTATCATTTGACACCGTTTCAATAGACAATGGAGCTTTTCTGCGATTTTTATGCACCCCCAGACAAATTTGACAAACAAAGCTAAATTGAATTTACTACAAAAACGACCCAGTTTAGAGGGCTAAAAGCTAGTTAAATAGGACATTCTCAGTAATGTAGCACACATGGTCTGTTCCAGTGTGACTAGAGCTATCATTTGACACCGTTTCAATAGACAATGGAGCTTTTCTGCGATTTTTTATGCACCCCCAGACAAATTTGACAAACAAAGCTAAATTGAATTTGATACAAAAAACGACCCAGTTTAGAGGGCTAAAAGCTAGTTAAATAGGACATTCTCAGTAATGTAGCACACATGGTCTGTTCCAGTGTGACTAGAGCTATCATTTGACACCGTTTCAATAGACAATGGAGCTTTTCTGCGATTTTTATGCACCCCAGACAAATTTGACAAACAAAGCTAAATTGAATTTACTACAAAAACGACCCAGTTTAGAGGGCTAAAAGCTAGTTAAATAGGACATTCTCAGTAATGTAGCACACATGGTCTGTTCCAGTGTGACTAGAGCTATCATTTGACACCGTTTCAATAGACAATGGAGCTTTTCTGCGATTTTTATGCACCCCCAGACAAATTTGACAAACAAAGCTAAATTGAATTTACTACAAAAAACGACCCAGTTTAGAGGGCTAAAAGCTAGTTAAATAGGACATTCTCAGTAATGTAGCACATGGTCTGTTCCAGTGTGACTAGAGCTATCATTTGACACCGTTTCAATAGACAATGGAGCTTTTCTGCGATTTTTATGCACCCCAGACAAATTTGACAAACAAAGCTAAATTGAATTTACAGCAAAAACGACCCAGTTTAGAGGGCTAAAAGCTAGTTAAATAGGACATTCTCAGTAATGTAGCACACATGGTCTGTTCCAGTGTGACTAGAGCTATCATTTGACACCGTTTCAATAGACAATGGAGCTTTTCTGCGATTTTTATGCACCCCAGACAAATTTGACAAACAAAGCTAAATTGAATTTACTACAAAAACGACCCAGTTTAGAGGGCTAAAAGCTAGTTAAATAGGACATTCTCAGTAATGTAGCACACATGGTCTGTTCCAGTGTGACTAGAGCTATCATTTGACACCGTTTCAATAGACAATGGAGCTTTTCTGCGATTTTTATGCACCCCCAGACAAATTTGACAAATAAAGCTAAATTGAATTTACTACAAAAACGACCCAGTTTAGAGGGCTAAAAAGCTAGTTAAATAGGACATTCTCAGTAATGTAGCACACATGGTCTGTTCCAGTGTGACTAGACAATGGAGCTTTTCTGCGATTTTTATGCACCCCCAGACAAATTTGACAAACAAAGCTAAATTGAATTTACTACAAAAACGACCCAGTTTAGAGGGCTAAAAGCTAGTTAAATAGGACATTCTCAGTAATGTAGCACACATGGTCTGTTCCAGTGTGACTAGAGCTATCATTTGACACCGTTTCAATAGACAATGGAGCTTTTCTGCGATTTTTATGCACCCTCAGACAAATTTGACAAACAAAGCTAAATTGAATTTGCTACAAAAACGACCCAGTTTAGAGGGCTAAAAAGCTAGTTAAATAGGACATTCTCAGTAATGTAGCACACATGGTCTGTTCCAGTGTGACTAGAGCTATCATTTGACACCGTTTCAATAGACAATGGAGCTTTTCTGCGATTTTTTATGCACCCTCAGACAAATTTGACAAACAAAGCTAAATTGAATTTGATACAAAAACGACCCAGTTTAGAGGGCTAAAAGCTAGTTAAATAGGACATTCTCAGTAATGTAGCACACATGGTCTGTTCCAGTGTGACTAGAGCTATCATTTGACACCGTTTCAATAGACAATGGAGCTTTCTGCGATTTTTATGCACCCCCAGACAAATTTGACAAACAAAGCTAAATTGAATTTACTACAAAAACGACCCAGTTTAGAGGGCTAAAAGCTAGTTAAATAGGACATTCTCAGTAATGTAGCACACATGGTCTGTTCCAGTGTGACTAGAGCTATCATTTGACACCGTTTCAATAGACAATGGAGCTTTTCTGCGATTTTTATGTACACCCCAGACAAATTTGACAAACAAAGCTAAATTGAATTTACTACAAAAACGACCCAGTTTAGAGGGCTAAAAGCTAGTTAAATAGGACATTCTCACTAATGTAGCACACATGGTCTGTTCCAGTGCGACTAGAGCTATCATTTGACACCGTTTCAATAGACAATGGAGCTTTTCTGTGATTTTTATGCACCCCAGACAAACTTGACAAACAAAGCTAAATTGAATTTGGCTACAAAAACGACCCAGTTTAGAGGGCTAAAAGCTAGTTAAATAGAACATTCTCAGTAATGTAGCACACATGGTCTGTTCCAGTGTGACTAGAGCTATCATTTGACACCGTTTCAATAGACAATGGAGCTTTTCAGCGATTTTTATGCACCCTCAGACAAATTTGACAAACAAAGCTAAATTGAATTTGATACAAAAACGACCCAGTTTAGAGGGCTAAAAGCTAGTTAAATAGGACATTCTCAGTAATGAGCACACATGGTCTGTTCCAGTGTGACTAGAGCTATCATTTGACACCGTTTCAATAGACAATGGAGCTTTTCTGCGATTTTTATGCACCTCAGACAAATTTGACAAACAAAGCTAAATTGAATTTGCTACAAAAACGACCCAGTTTAGAGGGCTAAAAGCTAGTTAAATAGGACATTCTCAGTAATGTAGCACACATGGTCTGTTCCAGTGTGACTAGAGCTATCATTTGACACCGTTTCAATAGACAATGGAGCTTTTCTACGATTTTTATGCACCCTCAGACAAATTTGACAAACAAAGCTAAATTGAATTTACTACAAAAACGACCCAGTTTAGAGGGCTAAAAGCTAGTTAAATAGGACATTCTCAGTAATGTAGCACACATGGTCTGATTCCAGTGTGACTAGAGCTATCATTTGACACCGTTTCAATAGACAATGGAGCTTTCTGCGATTTTTATGCACCCTCAGACAAATTTGACAAACAAAGCTAAATTGAATTTGCTACAAAAACGACCCAGTTTAGAGGGCTAAAAGCTAGTTAAATAGGACATTCTCAGTAATGTAGCACACATGGTCTGTTCCAGTGTGACTAGAGCTATCATTTGACACCGTTTCAATAGACAATGGAGCTTTTCTGCGATTTTTATGCACCCCAGACAAATTTGACAAACAAAGCTAAATTGAATTTACTACAAAAACGACCCAGTTTAGAGGGCTAAAAGCTAGTTAAATAGGACATTCTCAGTAATGTAGCACACATGGTCTGTTCCAGTGTGACTAGAGCTATCATTTGACACCGTTTCAATAGACAATGGAGCTTTTCTGCGATTTTTTGCACCCCAGACAAATTTGACAAACAAAGCTAAATTGAATTTACTACAAAAACGACCCAGTTTAGAGGGCTAAAAGCTAGTTAAATAGGACATTCTCAGTAATGTAGCACACATGGTCTGTTCCAGTGTGACTAGAGCTATCATTTGACACCGTTTCAATAGACAATGGAGCTTTTCTGCGATTTTTATGCACCCCCAGACAAATTTGACAAACAAAGCTAAATTGAATTTGATACAAAAACGACCCAGTTTAGAGGGCTAAAAAGCTAGTTAAATAGGACATTCTCAGTAATGTAGCACACATGGTCTGTTCCAGTGTGACTAGAGCTATCATTTGACACCGTTTCAATAGACAATGGAGCTTTCTGCGATTTTTATGCACCCCCAGACAAATTTGACAAACAAAGCTAAATTGAATTTACTACAAAAACGACCCAGTTTAGAGGGCTAAAAGCTAGTTAAATAGGACATTCTCAGTAATGTAGCACTACATGGTCTGTTCCAGTGTGACTAGAGCTATCATTTGACACCGTTTCAATAGACAATGGAGCTTTTCTGCATTTTTATGCACCCCCAGACAAATTTGACAAACAAAGCTAAATTGAATTTATACAAAAACGACCCAGTTTAGAGGGCTAAAAGCTAGTTAAATAGGACATTCTCAGTAATGTAGCACACATGGTCTGTTCCAGTGTGACTAGAGCTATCATTTGACACCGTTTCAATAGACAATGGAGCTTTTCTGATTTTTATGCACCCCCAGACAAATTTGACAAACAAAGCTAAATTGAATTTTACAAAAACGACCCAGTTTAGAGGGCTAAAAGCTAGTTAAATAGGACATTCTCAGTAATGTAGCACACATGGTCTGTTCCAGTGTGACTAGAGCTATCATTTGACACCGTTTCAATAGACAATGGAGCTTTTCTGCGATTTTTATGCACCCTCAGACAAATTTGACAAACAAAGCTAAATTGAATTTAATACAAAAACGACCCAGTTTAGAGGGCTAAAGCTAGTTAAATAGGACATTCTCAGTAATGTAGCACACATGGTCTGTTCCAGTGTGACTAGAGCTATCATTTGACACCGTTTCAATAGACAATGGAGCTTTCTGCGATTTTTATGCACCCTCAGACAAATTTGACAAACAAAGCTAAATTGAATTTATTACAAAAATCGACCCAGTTTAGAGGGCTAAAAGCTAGTTAAATAGGACATTCTCACTAATGTAGCACACATGGTCTGTTCCAGTGTGACTAGAGCTATCATTTGACACCGTTTCAATAGACAAACTGGAGCTTTTCGCGAATTTTTCATAGCACCCTCAGACAAATTTGACAAACAAAGCTAAAATCGGAATTTACTACAAAAACATTGACAGTTTAGAGGGCTAACTAAGCTAGCCAATTAAATACGACATTCTCAGTAATGTAGCACACATGGTCTGTTCCAGTTCTGACTAGAGCTATCATTTGACACCGTTCCAACTAGACAATGGACTTTTTCTGCGATTTTGCTGCACCCTCAGATAGTTTGACAAACAAAGCTAAGTCTGAATTTGATACAAAAACACCCAATTTTGAAAACAAGAAAGCTAGTTAAATTGACATTCTCGGTAATGCTTATCACACATGGTCTGTTCCAGTGCTACTAGATACTCTTTCTGATATTCGTTAAATTTGACAAACACTCGATTAAGTTTGATCAAAAA
>NW_025550235.1:0-1547 GCF_905237065.1 Salmo salar | reverse complement strand
ACCTTGCAGCAGAATACAGAAAAGGAAAATACAACACTGTTCCAGATTACATTACAATTACATTTAAGTCATTTAGCAGACGCCTTATCCAGTATAAACTTACAAAATGGTGCATTCACCTTATGATATCCAGTGGAACAAACCACTTTACAATAGTGCATCTAAACATTTAAAGGGGGGGGTTAGAAGATTATCTGTTTCCCTATCCTAGGTATTCCTTAACCTCTATATTAGGTGGGACGCTAGCGAATGTCTGCAGCACTCCATCAACAGCAGGTGCATTTCAAGAGCGGCAAATTTGAATCCAAATAAATGTCCAAATTCACATTTTTCAAAATAACAACTATTTTACACCCTTTGGAAAGATAAACATCTCCTTAATCTAACCAATGCCATTTATTCAAAAAAGGTTTGCATTTACAAAGCATAAATTTAGAGTATGTTAGACAGTACATTTACAAGAGTTGTGTGTACGTTTTGTCAATTCAAAGACAGGGTCACCAAAACCATAAACCCAGCTAAAATGATGCACTAACTCTTTACAATTCCATCAGATGACACCCTAGATATTATGTTAGACAATGGCGCATTTTTAGTTCTATCAAGTCTATATTTATATCCAAAACAGCTGCTTTTACTATGGCATTGATGTTGAGGAAATCGCTTTCCTCCAATAACCGCAGTCAAGTCAGCCACAAATTAAATAATTAAAATTAGAAAACATTGGTAAATATTATATTAGCTTAAAGAATTATGATTTACATCTCTTGAACGCAATCAACTTGCTGGATTTAAAAATAACTTCATTGGGAAATCACACTTTGCAATAATCTGAGCACTGCGCCCAGAAAATACGCGCTATGATACAGACTAGACGCTATGTTGGGGAGATCTAAAATCGAAAATACTATGTAAATAATCCATTACTCTTTGATTCTCTTCATCAGATGTCACTCTCCAGGTATCACAGGTCCATAATTAATGTAGTTTTGTTCAAAAAAGCTCATCATTTATGTCCAAAATTTCCGTCTTGTTAGCATATGATCTAAGCCAGCCGGACTTCCTGCGAATCTAGGGGAAAAAAATATATTTCCGCTCGCTCAAACATGTCAAATGCTGTATATAAATTAGGTTTTTTAACCAGAACATGAATAATATTCAAGGTGGACGAATGCATACTCTTAATAACGTATTGGAACGAGGGTACCAAACATGAACTCTCGCACGTCAGGTGTCTAATGGGACATCATCGTTCCATGGCTCTTGTTCGGTCAGATCTCCTCCAGAAGACTCAAAATACTCTTGTAAAGGCTGGTGACATCTAGTGAAATAATAGGAAGTGCCAAAATATTCTCAAGCCTCTGTGTTTTTCAATGGGATAGGTTTAAAGTCAATACAACACAGGTATCCATTCCTGTCAGAAAATGTCTCAGGGTTTTGCCTGCCAAATGAGTTCTGTTATACTTCACAGACACCATTCAAACAGTTTTAGAAACTTTAGAGTGTTTTCATCCATATATACAAGTATATGCATATTCTAGTTACTG
>NW_025550234.1:0-21863 GCF_905237065.1 Salmo salar | reverse complement strand
ATGAACTTGATTGAACAAAACATGCATGTATTGTATAACATAATGTCCTAGGGTTGTCATCTGATGAAGATCATCAAAGGTTAGTGCTGCATTTAGCTTTCGATAGCTTTTCGGTGAAAGCACATTTTGCAATATTCTCAGTAGATAGCTCCAGCCATCCGTCTAGCCATTTAGACACCGACCAAGTTTAGCCCTGATCAAACTCCGATTTACTATTACAAAAGTTTCATTACCTTTGTTGTCTTCGTCAGAATGCACTCCCAGGACTGCTACTTCAATAACAAATGTTGGTTTGGTCCAAAATAATCCATCGTTATATCCAATAGCGGCGTTTTGTTCGATACGTTCCAGACACTATCCGGGAATGGTAAAGAAGAGTCGTGCGCATGGCGCAATTCGTGACAAAAAATTCTAAATATTCCATTACCGTACTTCGAAGCATGTCAACCGCTGTTTAAAATCAATTTTTATGCCATTTTTCTCGTAGAAGCGATAATATTCCGACCGGAATCTCCTTTTCGACAAACAGAGAAAAAATCACAAAGACGGGGCGCCAGGTCACCGCCTAAGCCCAGAGTACCTTGATCGCCACTTGAGAAAGGCGATATGTGTTTCAGCCTGGGGCTCATCACATTCAGGTTTTTCCCGGCTCTGAGCGCCTATGACGACGAAGTGTCACGTTAGAGCAGAGATCCTTAGTAAAAGATAGAGATGGCAAAGAAGTTCCAGGAAATGGTCAGACAGGCCACTTCCTGTAAAGGAATCTCTCAGGTTTTGACCTGCCATTTGAGTTCTGTTATACTCACAGACACCATTCAAACAGTTTTAGAAACTTTAGGGTGTGTTCTATCCATATATAATAAGTATATGCATATTCTAGTTACTGGGTAGGATTAGTAACCAGATTAAATCGGGTACGTTTTTATCCAGCCGTGAAAATACTCCCCTAGCCATAAGAGGTTAACCACGTGGTATGGTTAAAGTTCAGTAGAGGAATGCATGCCAAATCTTGGCCCTCTTCTCGAGGTAAGCTGGTCTAAGGAAAGAAGCCCTGGGTGGGGGCTTATATACTGAACGTAAAAGGCTGTCACATGACGCCTTGTCCTGTCTGTGTCCCTGGGGCGTGCCGATGACTGAGTTATGCTTTGTACAGAAATACAATTCTCTCACATTAACATCAGTACATAGCATCTCAACATATTCCAAATAGCTTTAATCTTATTAATACATTTTATACAACCATTAGATGTAAGTCTCACCACTGAGGCTACTATATAAACAGAGCCATGGTAATGTGGCCGTATTGTCTCTCATGAGTTTCACAAAATTGTACCAACAGGACCAGTTCGTAGCTGGATTCTTCACCGATCTTTTATACCTTCTCCAGAACCTAATGTCGTTCGTTCCCCCCGTCCTGTGAGGTGGAACAATTCCTTTGTCTCTATACTGTGAAACACTCTGTCTCAAAACTGTGGCCTGTGAGGCAGGGACATTCCCTTTGGAATTTCGACGGCCTTCTGACCACAGCAGCCTGGGTAGGGGGAGGTAGGTAAGGGGATGGTGCATAGAAAACCCAGAGGGCAACGTCATGATAGCAGACTGCACGATTTCCCAGAATGTGTCGACACAATAGAGCCTCTTCTCCAGGTGTGTTACCCTCCCCTGGCTCCCTCGGGTAAACATTCTGATATGGCACTGCAACAATATGGTAAAAGATACTGCAAATCTCACTCCACTGCACACTGTGAATTATTCTGATATGGCACTGCAACAAGATAGTTATTCTAAGGGAAGGCACTGCAAACAATATGGTGAAAGGCACTACAATCTCGCTCTGGTGCTGTACACAATATGGGACCCACCCTTGGTCCTGTTCTACTCTGCCAACCCATCTAACAGACTATCTACTGCTATGGGACAAAGTAGGGAGGGAAAGACAGACAAGATATGAAAGGGTGGGGAGAAGTTCTCGGTTTTTCGGGCCCTAAACGTCTCTGTATGGCGACATCAAGATCCTCACAGCTCCCTGTCCTGGGAACGCGGCCAGTCATTTTCACTGCCTCCCACGCCACGTTCGCGCCGCCCAAAGGACTGCCACTCACTCCGCTTCTCACCGCTTTCCTTCTATTGAAAATGAATCAGTTTCACTGCGTGCTAGTGTACACGAAAGGTGAGACTGCTTAGCGACGTCACTGATGGCCCCGCCTCCAGTGCTAAACGAGAGGAAGACAGACGGCAGAGAAACCTGCCATCAGTAGTGGCTTTCAGTGGCATGGCAAAACATCCCAGAGAGAGAAAGCGTAGTGTAAGGGGAACACAGGAAGAATCACATCCCTTACTCCCAACCCCGAACACCACAAAACACAGGGCTTTTAAAAGAAATTACAGTCAATCCCCAGCTACCTGTCTGATTAGCTAACTTTCGCTGGCGGTGCATCTGATCACACCATCCCCGCCACCCACTTATTTACCAATCCATCTGTCGTGTCTTTGGCTATGCCGGATTAAGTGATATGACATGCTATCCTATAAAATCCTTTCTCTGTAATTAATATCACCTGATTAGCTAATCATGTAAATGTAATTAACTAGAAAGTCGGGACACCACGGAAGAGTGTTTATAGAGCCGTTATCTTCCGAATAAACTCTTAAAGACAGTAATATTTTACATCGATAGCAGTCAATATTAATCCTCATCTTATTTTCAGTCTTATAATGAAAGTTGTAAATTCTTGGTTATCTTCACGAACAAGTTGAATCAGCAATACAAAATTGGGTTTAATTATTTATTTACCAAATACCTAAACTAATCACACAGAATTACATATACACAGAATGCAAATTATGTCATATAGAAAACGTCCCTGGTGGACGGAACCTGTATGAGGCTTGTTACACAAAGAGAGGGGTTGGGCTTGAATGAAAGAGCGGGAAGACTGAGGAACACAGAAGCAGCTTTGCTATGCCATCGTAAATACATTATCGTATGCATTCTAAATTACCGCCCATTTGGAAAAGGAAAATGCAATAAATATTTACTCTGAGCTGCGCTTCGATAGGTTGGTCGTAGATGCTGGCCGGGTTGGCCAACAGAGATCTTCCTGTCCTTGGAAGAATGTCTCTGGTGGTAAATTGGATCGTTGTAGTATCTTCATCGTGTGTTAGACTGGATCCATCGTCTGTCCTTTCCTAGCCCACGTCTTCAGCGGCCGCTGCTAACTCAACGGCTAGGAAGTATCACTTCTGTAGTGAATAAGTTCAAAGTTCATACCATTCGCAACCAAAGCTCACGCCGAGGTTGGCTTAGTTCTGTACTTGACATGTGTGTCCTTTTAACGCAGAGGCTGCAGACCTCATGCACCGGAACTCCGGTTACATTGTGTCATTGTCTTATATGTGGCGAGGGGAGAAGGGTGTGTTTCATCGTTTATAACCCCCTGTCTCTTCACAGGGGCGGGCCACTGATTAAGCAGGGCACTTTCCTTATGAAAACCCAATTCTCTCAATTGGAAGCTAAAATTACATTTAATCTCCTAACAAACAGTTTCAATATCAAACATTTAAATTGCACAACAATTCCATGTGAATCTGATAACTAGAATGTGTAGACTTTCCCAGGTACAGTTTATGTCGTCCTGTCATCAGTCATAATGTCTCAGATGACAACCGAACTGACATCCATACTCATTAAGTTCGAACGCATATTTCCAACTGGTTCTATTACCGAAATATGGTTCCTTTTCCCCCATTTGTTTGATGTTCCCAGACTCTCTATGTTTAACAAGGCTATTCGAGAGTCCTTCAGTAGGGTCAGAGAGAGAGGGAAGGGAGAAAGGTATTTATGGGGGGTCATAAACCTTACCCACAGGCCAACATCATGACAGTCCCCCAGGTTGGGTTCAATCTTGCGTTTAAACTGCATGTTGCAAACCAACATAAAAATGAACGTGGGTTGTCCTGGTTGTGGATCATTGTTGTGGTCCCCCATCTGGCGGTCGACCCAGGTAGGGTGTCTGCAAATGAAGAGGTCCGTTCCATGGCTCGGCAGCGGATGTCCGGATTGGGATCGCCGTTCCGGACCCGTCGTCTGGTCGTCCAGACTGGAATATCTGGACAGTAACTTAGGCAGATGTTAACAACGCACACACACACATGAAATATATCATTACATTTCCTCCCAAATGAGCGGCGTTGTAGCGCTAACTGATGGTTGTATGGGGAGTTGTTTATGGCTCTATCACTTTCTATGTGCCGAAGAAAATGAATGAAAGCATAAGCAAAACAAAATATAGTTATACCACCTTAATCATCTAATTGGACTGTATTCTATCTACATCCATGGTCTTGGCAAAATGACCCTATCATGGCATTGTCTAATGTCATATCTAGGGCTTTCCTAATTTGCGGGGTGGCGCTTAGGGTACTATCCTAAGTTGACAGCTATATGATAAGTCTACAGCTGTAAGGCACTAGTTTTGGGCAGTCTACAGGGGATGACCTATGGACTTCTGAGAAGAAAACTGGTGAGTGCTGGAGATGTAGAGTTAAAGGCCTCAAAATAAATGTTCAACTTTACTAAGGCTGGTATTTTGCTCGAACCCTTAAGTAATCCTAGCATAAATCCTAATTGGATGTTCCGTTGTGCATGTGCGTTTATGCTTACACAAGCGCACATGTCAAGGGAAGAAAACCAAGTATTCTGGCAGATTACAACTTGTTCAGAATGAGTCTGACGTAGTCAGGTAATTTTCAGGTCAATGCCTGGAGTTCAGTCAGAATTGGTGTCGAGGAGTCTGTAGTGGTTTTACTACCAGTCACTTGTCTTCCACTACTGTAGTGGCGGTAGGTATGAAGAAGTCTACTTCATAGCTATGTTATCCACGGAGGAGTTAACCTCACGACGGAAGTACTTTAAGTATTAGACCAGTCGTACGTGGTGTGATCATGGTTCATGACTTCTAATAACTTTTCTCCTGAACGGAGGGATCTTATTTATTAGTGGCGTGTGTTAACCATTGGAAGAGTGCAATGGAGATTCCCTTCCCGTGTTGCACTCTGGTGACTCCTATGTCACTATTATCAATAGCAATTTAACTTGTGAGGTTACTAATCCTCTTACTGAGTGTTGCTGGACTGACTGTGGTATTGGTACTGGTATTCAAGGGGTCCAGTTGTCCTACCGATTAATTCTGAAATATTATCTACCGGAACACATGATTGGAGCATTTTACTAGTTGTATTGTAGTTGAACCTACACATGGCAAGGAATGATTATTGTTGCCATTTGTTTTGGAGGTGGACAAGTCCACTGGACTTCCTTTACGACCAGTGTGGTACACCTCAGTACTATCTTAGATGTGTTCTAAGATAATCCCCGTCTAGGGGGCCTGTCTGCTCCTCACTGTTCTCATAGGGGTTTACAACTAGATTTGATTTATGCTCTGGCGGCCTCGTATGGTGTTGTCCGTAGTCTCGACGCCCCCCACCGGCCTCATCATGGGTCTGGGCTACTATTCCCCCCCCTTTGTGTCTCGGGACCCCCCCACCAGCGGGTGGTGTTGGTGTCTGAGGTGCTAACGAAAAGGTCAGACCCTATGTACGAGTTGTCAGTGGCCGCGTTATTATGAGAATGGCTGTGACCTTTCAACCAAATCTCCTGGTGTTTGTGCTTCAACATCCTCAGTGGCTGTCGAGGTCTGTCAGTCACCACCGCGTCCAAGTGTGGCAACCTCTTCAGTACCTGCAAACTGAGACGAGGATATCGGGTCTGTGATATTGCAAAGTGTTTCACCAGTGGGAGTCATCGGATCAGTTGCTGGACTGACGCCGTTAGTGTCATTGTAAGGGTTGACCCCACAAAGTCCCCCACAAAGCGGAAGGTGTATCATCGGAAGCAGAGTATACTCTGCGCATCAATGTTTTTCTGTCTGAGACGGCCACAGTGCTTGCGGAAGTGTCCGAAGGGCAAGAGAAGTTAATCTCAACTACCGTATTGCACGACTGCAAGGAGGAGGGAAGTTGCTCATTCACAGAGACAGCTAGCTCGAAATCATAAAAGAATGGTCATTCAGATTGGCTGATGGAATGTGTCGAGATATCGTAATATCTCCTTGGATCGGATTCGGCACCAAGAGGTTTCTAAACGTCTTTTTCCCAAGGGTGCTTTCGACCGATACCCCTTGTGAATCAAATCAAATCAAATTTATTTATATAGCCCTTCGTACATCAGCTGATATCTCAAAGTGCTGTACAGAAACCCAGCCTAAAACCCCAAACAGCAAGCAATGCATGTGAAAGAAGCACGGTGGCTAGGAAAAACTCCCTAGGAAAAACTCCCTAGAAAGGCCAAAACCTAGGAAGAAACCTAGAGAGGAACCAGGCTATGAGGGGTGGCCAGTCCTCTTCTGGGTGTGCTGGGTGGATATTATAACAGAACATGGTCAAGATGTTAAAATTTTCATAAATGACCAGCATGGTCAAATAATAATAATCATAGTAGTTGTCGAGGGTGCAACAAGCACGTCCGGTGAACAGGTCAGGGTTCCATAGCCGCAGGCAGAACAGTTGAAACTGGAGCAGCAGCACGGCCAGGTGGACTGGGGACAGCAAGGAGTCATCATGCCAGGTAGTCCTGAGGCATGGTCCTAGGGCTCAGGTCCTCCGAGAGAAAGAAAGAAAGAGAGAAAGAGAGAATTAGAGAGAGCATATTTAAATTCACACAGGACACCAGATAAGACAAGAGAAATACTCCAGATGTAACAGACTGACCCTAGCCCCCGACACATAAACTACTGCAGCATAAATACTGGAGGCTGAGACAGGAGGGGTCAGAAGATACTGTGGCCCCATCCGATGATACCCCCGGACAGGGCCAAACAGGCAGGATATAACCCCACCCACTTTGCCAAAGCACAGCCCCCACACCACTGGAGGGATGTCTCCAACCACCAACTTACCATCCTAAGACAAGGCCGAGTATAGCCCACAAAGATCTCCGCCATGGCACAACCCAAGGGGGGGGGGCGCCAACCCAGACAGGAAGACCACATCAGTGACTCAACCCACTCAAGTGACGCACCCCCTCCCATGGACGGCATGGAAGAACACCAGTAAGCCAGTGACTCAGCCCCTGTAATAGGGTTAGAGGCAGAGAATCCCAGTGAATGACTGCGTTGCAGCTAGCGTTAGGGGAAGACAGTGTGGTCAGTGGAGAAGGCACTGTGGCCTGTGACCATACCTGGTTGGTTTTCCAATCCATCAATGGGAGTAACCGATCCATCAAGTCTGCTCCAAGTAGAAGGGGTACCGTCTCGAGGCTGGTAACATACACAGGGTGAACGAGCGATATGTCCTGGAAGTGTAGTTTCAGCATGACTCTCAATGTGAGAGGCGAGGTAGTCTGAGTGACCCCTCAATTTATAGTGTCGCATCGTTCCACTTTTAACCAACGTTTAGTTGGCTTGAAAGCCCTTTTTGAGATCATCGAACAATGTTTGAGAGATGAGTGATATTGTCGCACCCGAATCAATTAGCTCATGACAAGTTAAGCAGTCATCCAGGACTGTTTCCAGGTATGGCCGTTTAGATTCGTAGTTAGTGGACATATTCCCAAAAAGTGGAGTGGTCGTTCACTAACGACGTGGTGTGCCATTTCTGTTCAAGGTGGAAGCAGATTGACTTTTCCGATTTTGAGTGGGCTTGGCTTTAACGAGGCGTTTGACCTTTTCTTCGCAACCTTTGTATCAGAGTCTATAGACAAAGCCCGGGGGGCTTGTTTCTTCATCAAGCGGGCCCTGGATAGGGTCTTGAATGAGAGCGGGAGAAATTTGAACTTTAACGTCCTTGCTATGGGTGTTAATTCCTGCGGACCTGGTGTCCGGTAATCCCCTGTCTAGTCCTTGTGACTTTTCTTTTACCCTTTTCTCAAATGTTTCTCGCTTTAGTTCTTCACGTAGTGGAACTTCTGGAGAACATTGGTCTACGTTTTGATCGTCCTTCAACCCTTTGTTAACCTTGTGCTCTGACACTTTGTGTGGGTTGGGTGCAGGAACGTAGCGAACAGGTCAATTGTAGCGGTAGTCGTTTTGAAGGCGATGTACTTTACAGTTATTTAGACCGCGGAGGTTATTAGATTCGTGGTTTCGTGGTAGAAACCGTTGTTGTGCGTCATCTCTCAACGCTCCAATACCTTATAATGCACCCTCTAACTGGAGTGAGTGCTCCTGGTCAAACTTCAAATCCGAGTGGTCAGGGCTCTTAGCGTTGCGAGCTTTGGATGCCTCAAAAGCTGTGCTTGCAAGCTCTCTGAGTTGTAAGATAGGCAAGCCAACGTGGGCTGCAGGGCCCAAGTAGGTAATGAAGGTGGGATACATGTTCGACAGAAACATTTGTTTGAATGGTAACAGCTCTTCCATTCCTGTTTCCGTGAGTAGGCCAAAGTAAGCTGAACGAAGCCTATGATAGAAAGATGGTGGGTGTTCATTCCGAGCTTGTTTGACCGTGTTAGCCATCGTGTTTGCGAGTCGCAGAACCACTGAATTCTAATTTCAAAGCTGTGGCAAGTTTAGCGTAGTCATTTAGCACGTGTTGCTGTTGTAGGCGAATGAACCTCGTCACGTGTCTATTCGACGTTCGCTTCAACAGGTAAACCCTGTCAGAACCCGTAGCATTCGGGTAGCCACCCAACGCGTCTTCTATGTCAGCTAGGAATGTCTCAGTATCGTTTGGCTGACCTGGAACGGGGTCAAAGGTGGGGAAATTCTTGACGAGTTTGTCAAGGTATTCCGCGCCAAGCGGGCGGAGAGGGTTGGCTTCATCCTGTGGAGAGATTGGGGCCGAAAGGCTAAGAGAAGAAGCCAAGCTTTGGCTTTGTTGGCCAAGAGGCTCCATATTATTCAGTGCCGAATGGCCAAGAGGAGAAGACTGAGGGACACATGATGGAGGCAATGTCTGAAACCTATCGTCTTCACTCCTTTGAGTACCGGACTCCGGTTGCTTGGATGGATAGTCATGCAGTAGAGCGTGACCACTCTGGGGTGGTATTCTGCTGCATTGCAGAGTCCAGTTGAGAGCTTAGAGTACCGATTTTGGACACGTGAGTGTCACACCTGCTCCTTTCGGTCTCAAACCTATCTGTCATGGTTTGCAGATAGAGGTCTTGAGTACGGAGCGAGGGATTCAGTGATGAGATTTCCTCTGCTTGCTTAGACACATCTCATGACATCAACTCATTGTCCAGTGATTGAGGCTTGCCTCCATAGAGTTTAGTTAGTAGCCTTGTTCTGGTTCACTTCCACTAGAAGGTCGTTGTTATTCCCACCAGGTGTTTCTTCAGGCTGATGGGGATGGGCTCAACCTTTTCCCCACACAAACGGTTTTGCTCCACTGAGTCCATCTGCTGAATATGACTTATCAAATGACTGACTTACTTGACTTGGGTCCTATAAGGAGCATAGGCCAGTTGAGGCAGTTCTCAGTCATTTCTGCCTGTACATCTCTCCTCCATGTATTTCTAGGTCTCCCTCTGTTCCCTATGGTGCAAGGGACTTCACCATTTAAGAGGCAGTGAAGTCGAAGGATTTCTATATCCAGGATTAGGAGGGTCATACCAGGTCTCTGCTTCCCATCACATTGCTTTCCTGTCTAACTTTAATGTTTGATGTGTTAACTGGATGTTCATTGACTATACTGACATAGAAGCTGCTACTCCAAGTCAGATGGATCTGCAGAAGCAAACCTACTCTGTGAACCGTTCAATGCTCTCCTGGGAGTTGCACATAATGCAGTAATAACATACTGCAGCGATCTGTATCCACGGTCTGTCGGACAACATTGGATATAAAAACAACATTAAAACAACAACCATACAGATATACACAAGATAAATAATGGGATCAGGTCTTTTCTGTACATTTCATATGAGGACAAGTGCGCTTTCCATAAACTTTTAATTGATAAATTGGCATTTTACCACTTGCTTTGTCAAATATAATGGGAAGGATCATACAAATCAAGACTGTGTGAATGCATATAGCTCTACGACAGTGGTTTCCTACCAGAGGCACTAGGATCCCTGAGGGTTCTTGGCCGATCTACAGGGGGTACTTGAGAGGACTCATGAGACCATCGACCTACTGGTGCACAAGGGGGTTGTGGTGGCTAATTTCTGCATTACCAAATGAGGAGAGTTACAAACTTCACACACCAGTCAGAGTTATACTTAAACTACATCTTTAATAATAAGAGCTTTGTATTAGCAATGACTTTCAATGATGCGCCATTTCTAATGAACCATTGAAAGTGACAACACAAAAGTTTTAAAAAAAAACACAAAGATCTTTTATAGCCAAGATACACCCCTCTCAACCTACATGATGAACAACAGATCTTAGGAACAGTTCACAAAGAAAGACTTTTACTTGAGAGAGAGGAGTATCCCATAGCCAGATAGCATTCACTATAAATTATCGTTCAGTTGGGTCCCTAAGACGAGGTTCTAATCCCATTCCTGGTACTTCATAGCACAAAAACACCATCTCATCCAATGGCATAAATCAATTGTCAACTCTAGATACTCACATCTCAAGTAAACCCCCTCTTGACCCCACTCCTGGACAAGCTCACTGAGGGGAGTGAGCCTCTAGGTCATACACTATCCCAGGATAAGTGCAACATCAGAGAGGACATACAATGGTTCCAGACACTGCCATACACCTCCCCCCAATGCAAAAGGAGGGAGTGACTTGCGCACAGACATTGTGGAGACAAGTAATTGGTTCCTCATTAATCATGCCATCCCTTCACATGGTTTAACAGATACATTCACATATGAAGGCAATGTTCCATCCTGTCCTCTTCCCTTTCTGATATTCTGCATAGCACCAGGGATATGTGAAAGACAAGCCTGACCTCTCCCCTCTCTGGGCCCCAAGTGACTGAGCCCCAGCTGAGGGAAGAAATGGAACTGCCAACACTCGAGTCTATTAGAAATACATTCTAATAGACACGTATATCACATAAACACATTATGCAATGCAAGCATTATAACATAATCTTGCAATTTTCTACGACAGGGTACTTCAGGGGTAATCCGGGTAAAGCAAAATTCACTTGGTGGTACAGTAACCGAAAAAGGTTGGGAACTACTGCTCTATGACAGTCCACTCCTAAAAAGTAAATACTGTGCCTTTGTACTGTGTGATACGCGACCCTTTCAATGGTGATTTTGGACAATTTCAATTAAGACTTGAGTGTGCACGTTCATCATAGAAGGCCAAAGTTAAAATGTGTGTTTTTTTTGGTAAATTGTCCTTTCTCACCAGTAGCAGCATAGAGCAAGTGTGTGTTAGCTGCCCCCCTCCCCCCACCCCCCAACTAACATTACTAGGCTTCTATTTTCCATCTTGGCAACATGGGGTAAGGGGTTGGGATGTATTTATTATAGTTATTTGTTTGCAATGAAAACAACACAGACTCACGTACTGGTACAGGGCGCCTTCTGAGGATCTAATCTTCCTTTGCCTTTTGTCCTGCTAGCTAACGTTCAATCGCTGGAAAATAAATGGGACGAACTGAAAGTACGTATATCCGACCAACGGGACATTAAAAACTGTAATATCTTATATTTCACAGAGTTGTGGCTGAACGACGACATTAAGAACATACAGCTGGTGGGTTATACACTCTATCGGCAGGATAGAACAGCAGCCTCTGGTAAGAAACCCTAGACCCACTCCAAATTGCATACTGCCCTAACAGATCCACAGATAGCGCCGGAGAAGAAGGCTGACGTTTTACGTGTTCCTAACCAATTGTGTTTTTTTGTTCGTTTCTTTGCGTTGTTTGTAACTTATTTTTTTTACTTATTTTTTACAAATTGTTGCTGCTACGATCTCTTATGACCAAAAATAACTTCTGGACATCAGAACTGTGATTACTCACCACGAACTGGCAGAATCCTTTTTTCCTTTAACGAGTCTGACGAGCCCGACGTGAATTGAAATGTAAAAATAAATTTCACCTTTATTTGACATACTGTGACATACTGCTTTCCCGGGAACAGGTCCAGATCCCCGTCATTTGCATGAAGAGAAGGCGAAGAAAAAAGGTCCGGAGGGCGGGCTGCCTTCTGAGAATTCGTAGGCGATCGAATAAACCCCCACTGCCTTCCAATCTGCTAGCAAACGTACAATCTTTGGAAAATAAAATCGATGACCTACGCGGATGATTAAACTACCAACGGGACATTCAAAACTGTAATATCTTATGCTTCACGGAGTCGTGGCTGAATGACGACATTATCAACATACAGCTGGCTGGTTATACGCTATATAGGCAGGATAGAACAGCAGCGTCTGGTAAGACAAGGGGCGGCAGACTAGTGCACGATATCTAAGGAAGTCTCAAGGTTTTGCTCGCCTGAAGTAGAGTCTCTCATGATAAGCTGTAGACTACATTATCTACCTAGAGAGTTTTCATCTGTATTTTTCGTAGCTGTCTACATACCACCACAGACTGATGCTGGCACTAAGACTGCACTCAATGAGCTGTATTCTGCCCTAAGCAAATAGGAAAACGCACTAAAATTTCTATCAGCATGTTAAATGGGCAACCAGAGGGAATAAACTCTGGACCACCTTTACTCCACACACAGAGATGCATACAAAGCTGTCCTTCACCCTCCAGATGGCAAATCTGACCATAATTCTATCATCCTGATTCCTGCTGACAAGCAAAAATTAAAGCAGGAAGCACCAGTGACTCGATGAATGAAAAAGTGGTGAGATGAACCTACAGGACTGTTTTGCTAGCAGACTGGAATATTTTCTGGGATTCCTCCTGATGGCATTGAGGGGTACACCACATCAATCATTGGCTTCATCAATAAGTGTATCGATGATGTCATCCCACAGTGACCGTACATACATACCCCAACTAGAAGCCATGGATTACAGGCAACATCTGCACTGAGCTAAAGGCTAGAGCTGCCGTTTTCAAGGAGCAGGACTCTAACCCCTGTGCGGCCTCCTTCCCGTATGCGGGACGGACATCCAGCGAAAAATCCTATCCCCATTAGCATAACAAAATGTAATAATTTGTTTTTTTCAATTTAAAAAAAAAATTATAGCGTTTTATAGATACACCTCTCCTGAATCGAACCACGTTGTCCGATTTCAAAAAGGCTTTACAGCAAAAGCAAAACATTAGATTATGTTAGAGGAGTATATCGTAAAAGTAGCCACATAGCCATTTTCCGACCAACCACATGCATCACAAATAACCAAAAAACAGCTAAATGCAGCACTAACCTTTGACAATCTTCATCAGATGACACACCTAGGACATCATGTTACACAATACATGCATTCTTTTGTTCGATAAAGTTCATATTTATATATAAAAACAGCATTTTACATCGGTGCGTAACGTTGACTAACTATTTTCCCTCAAATGCATCCGATGAAACAGCGCTACAATTTACTAAATTACTATTCGAAAACATTTTTAAAATGTAATATTGTCATTCTAAGATTTATTGATGAATATCTCTTGAAAGCACCTGTAATGCCAGATTTAAAAATAACTTTACTGGGTAATCACACTTTGCGATAAAAGGGGATGCGATACTCAGAACAATAGGCTAGCAATACAGGTCACCGCCATCTTGGAACAATCGCATATCAAATCTAGTCTTGTATACTATTGTCAATAATCCCTTACCTTTGATTATCTTCATCCTTAGGCACTTCCAGGAATCCCAGGTCCACAACAAATGTATTTTCGTTCGAAAAAAGTTCATCCTTTATGTTCCATTAGCTTGTTGTTGTTAGCGCGTTCTGAAGGCTGCACCAAAAGTTCCGACGTGCGCGGGCTACTCTTTCAACAAAATGCATTTTTTTCTTATTTAGGTTCGTTCAAACATGTCAAACGTTGTATAACATAAATCTTTAGGGCCTTTTTCAACCAGAGCTCCAATAAGATTCAAGGGGGACGATTGCATTGTCTTTATAAACGTTTCGAAAGGGGAGGGTCACCAGGGGCGCCGGCGTCATAATGGTGATGGTCCTCTCCGTGTGACCACGTTCCACAGCGTGTCATTCTGTCAGTTTTCACAGTAGGAGACTCAAATCACTTTGTAAAGACTGGGGACATCTAGTGGAAGCAATAGGAAGTGCTCAATGAACCATTGCTCACAGTGTGATTAATAGGCAACGTGATAAAGTTGAGTCCGCAATTCAGAATTCCACTTCCTGTTTCGATCTGTCTCGGGGTTTTGACTGCCATATGAGTTCTGTTATACTCACAGACACCATTCAAACAGTTTTAGAAACTTTAGGGTATTTTCTATGCACAAGTATTCATTATATGCATATCCTACCTTCTGAGTTTGAGAAGTAGGCCGTTTAAAATGGGCACGAATTCTTTTCAAAATGCGCTGTGGCGCCCCCTATCCTAGGCGACCGTCAAGAGGCTAACTTATAAGAAATCCCGCTATGCCCTCCAACGAACCATCGAACAGGCAAAGCATCAATACAGGACTAAGATCGAATCGTACTACACAATCGCTCTGACACTCGTCGGATGTGGCAGGGCTTGCAATCCATTACTGACTATAAAGGGAAGCACAGCCGAGAGCTGCCCAGTGACATGAGACTACCAGACGAGCTTAACTACTTCTACACTCGCTTCGAGGCAAATAACACTGAAATGGCCAATGTGAGTAAGACCTTTAAAAAGGTCAACATTCACAAGGACACAAGGCCAGACGGATTACCAGCACGTGTACTCCGAGCGTGCGCTAACAAACGGACATTTTCAACCTCTCCCTGTCCGAGTCTGTAATACCAACATGTTTTAAGCAGACCACCATAGTCCCTGTGCCCAATAACACTAAGGTAACCTGCCTAAATGACTACTGGCCCGTAGCACTCACATCTGTAGCCATGAAGGGCTTTGAAAGGCTGGTCATGGCTCACATCAACACCCTTATCCCAGAAACCCTAAACCCACTCCAATTAGAAATACCGCCCTAACAGATCCACAGATGATGCAATCTCTGTTGCACTCAACACTGCCCTTTCCCACCTGGACAAAAGGAACACCTATGTGAGAATGCTATTCATTGACTATAGCTCTGCGTTCAACACCATAGTGCCCTCAAAGCTCATCAATAAGCTAAGGACCCTGGGACTAAACACCTCCCTATGCAACTGGATCCTGGACTTCCTGACGGGCCACCCCCTCCTGTACTCCCTGTTTACTCATGACTGCACAGCCAGGCACGACTGCAGGTAACTGCAGTCAGCCAAAATAATTGCTACCATCCATAAATCAGTTACTTTTTTATTTTAGTGTCTGTAGAGCAAGTACTGAAAGACTGTATTTTTTTTCTTCCAGGCTATTTTAACCAATTTGACTTCAGTGAACCCAACCCGTGTCAATGGGGAGGTTTTTCGGCAGTCTGAACGTTTGAAACATGGAGATCTAATCACAATTATTGACCGTTCTTTCAGGTTTGTGCATCTTATGTCAGTTTATCACAATGGTCAGAGAATAAGAGTATATTTGATGTGTTTCAGGGATGCAAACTCGCCACTTTTCAGCGTCGTTCACCGTTTTGATCTCATCCACGTGAATCGTGTAGATCCATCAAAAAAAAGTGTTGGGGAGGAAAGGTTTGATGAAAAGTGTGCAGACGCAGGGTGTATCACCCATTGAATGATGAGTGCTCATCCAATATCACCTGTGACAGTGACAGCTGTGAGCAGCCAGCTGCATCCCCTAACCACCCATTAGCCTACTCAGCTGATTCTCTCCATCCGTTCTTTCTGCGCCTCTCCATCAACGCTAAATAACATTTTAAAACTGATGGCAAGCTGGGTTGTGCAGAGAGTGATGGGGTTTCTGTTGTTACATTTGCTTAATTATTGGAGAGTCTCCCAGCGCAAGCGAAGTGAATACGTAGATCTTTTTTTTATTTTGCCTGTAACAAGAAGCAGGTCAGTCTGACTAGGCTCTCCAGTGCAACTGCCATAGAGGAGAAACGGAGCACAGTGACAATCATCCTTGCACCTTTACATAACTGAAAACTACAAGTTCTGGTGTTCCTTAAATTCTGTTTGCTGAGCAGTGAGAGAGTAGTGTGTGTGTGTGTGTGATGGAGAACGAGGACGTGTGTGGGAGAGGGAGTAAGTGTGAGGAAGGGAGGGAGAGTGTTGGATATCAGCACATTCTCTAAATGGTTGCTGACATTCCAAAAAATGATGGTAAAACGTTTTTAGTGTTATACATATTTTTAATAAGATCAGAACATCACCAAAATAAAAACTAGACATTCAGGGAGAATCTACATTTCATGGCATGGGACCCCGTTGATTCTGTTATGAGTCACTCAGATAGCATAAGAACACAGTATAAGCCATGGCAAAATAGCTTTAAAACTTGTCTTTTTCTCTCAGCCCCATCACAAAGTATAGAATTGCAGGAAACTAGCTTTAAAAGAGCAAAATTGTCTCTGCGCCCTAGATGGGGTGGGGGTCGCCACCCCTTCCGTTAACTTTGCCACTGCTGCTGAAAAAATATACTACTTGGTATTGTGATACTTGGCCTGGTATCGCATCGTTAGTAAAATGTAGGTATTGTGACAACCAAATTCTGTAAATAGGCAAATTGTCTTGCCGTTTCCGCGCATAATCTTTTGGGGGCCCCTCCCCAGTTTGCATCCCTGGTGTTTAGTCTGCTTACTGTCCTTTTACATTTTGATGGAGAGCATGCCATAATTGAACAAGTATTTGGCATGTTAAACCATATACTTTGATACACAATATTGTAATGGGTTCCTGTTGTATTTGTACTTTTACGGTTCATTTGATATTTTCCTTTCCAGGTTTGAATACTCTCCACCACCCACTCCAAAGAAAAATCTCTCTTCTGCTGCTAGAAAAAATGAAACTCCTCAGGTATTATGTGTGTTATACACTAAAAGTCAAAGCCTGAAGCATATTTGATAAAGCATGACTTACCACTTATATGCCCATTGAGGAAATCTATCTTATGATTCACCTAGGAAGTCTGCTCAAGCTGTCTCTGTCACAGGTTTTACATGAAACCCAAGCAAGGGATACCAGTGCTAAAGATGGAACTAACACTTCTGTGGTCAAACTCAAGGAGGATGGAATTCTTGAACAGAACAAGCCGAGCTCCCCCTTCTGTAAGCTGTATCAAATGTTCAAACAAGAACCGGATTCCAAGACTCCAAAGAAAGCACCTGGAACACCTGCTTCAAGGCTTTGCACAAAGAAACCTATCTCAACCGATAAAGTGGATTGGGTGTCTGTCATTTCCACACCCAAGTAGGTGGAGACTGAAAATGTGTCACCTGCTATCACTGGAGTGACTCCAAAATCAGCTCAGAAGAGGCGAAAGTCCTTCCAAGGTTGGGTTGTTGAGGGGAATGTGCCAGTCAAAGATTTCATCCAACTGACTCCATCTATTCAAGAAATTCACAAAGGTAAAAAGCATTATTCACAGTCCCAAACACCTACCACTGTTGAAGAAAAATCCACCACTGTTTCTCAAAGGAAGAGTCGTCCGACAACACCCCAGATGTTCACTGCTAGTGAAGGGTTGAGCAGGTTTCTGAGTGTCCAACTGCAGAAACCACGAAGAGGAGGAGGAGCAAGGAAGCCACTCCCATAAAATCTTCGGTAACTGAGGTAGAACCACCTGCCTACCTTGTCATATTAAACCAAGACCAGAGCGTAGTGAATGAAAATTCCACGCCTAAGTACCTTTAAGACAGAGCCTTCCCCGCTCTCCAAGGGCTTCACCAAGGTCTGCTGGGAAAAAAAACTTCAAGCCCATGATGTGCTTCATGAACTAGAGGTGACCACACCCACCAATGGTGAGAACAATGCCAGTTTATTTCCCAATTCAATAATTATTTGCCTACTTTGTTCTAGTTTCAATGTCAGTTCTTTGATAATTATTACATTAATTTCTGTCTCCAGTTAAACAGTCATCCGCTAAGAAACGGAAGAGTGGAGACCTTAAAACAGAATTGTCAACACCACTGGGCAAGAGGAAAAGGGTTTCATTTGGAGCCAGAACTGTTCGATAAACGTCTGCCTCCTGGCTCCCCACTATGCAAAGGAGCCACTCCTGGACGGCGCAGCTTGTGTGTCCCTTAACCTGTCTGGGCCAGTGGGACGCTTGCGTCCCACCCTAATCAACAGCCAGTGGAATCGCGTCGCGCTAAATGCAAAACCTCATAAATGCTATAACTTCAATTTCTCAAACATATGACTATTTTACACCGTTTTATAGATACACCTCTCCTGAATCGAACCACGTTGTCCGATTTCAAAAAGGCTTTACAGCAAAAGCAAAACATTAGATTATGTCAGCAGAGTACCCAGCCAGAAATAATCACACAGCCATTTTCAAAGCAACTAGCATGCATCACAAATAACCAAAACACAGCTAAATGCAGCACTAACCTTTGACAACCTTCATCAGATGACACTCCTAGGACATCATGTTACACAACACATGCATTTTTTGTTCGATAAAGTTCATATTTATATATAAAAACAGCATTTTACATCGGTGCATGACGTTCAGAAAATCTTTTCCCTCAAATGCTTCCGATGATCAGCGCTACAATTTACAAAATTACTATTCGAAAACATTGTTAAAATGTAATATTGTCATTCAAAGACTTATAGATTAACATGTCTTTGTCACGGTTGTTGTCGGTTAATGAGGACCAAAACGCAGCAGGTACGTGAATGCTCATCTTGATTTTTAATTATTCTCAAAAATGAACATACAAAAATAACAAACACGAAAAACGAACACTCGACAAATAAACAGTCTGGTAAGGCACAAGGCTATACACAGAATAATCACACACAAACACACCCTAATATATGGGACTCTCAATCAAAGGCAGATAGACAACACCTGCCTTCAACTGAGAGTCCCAACCCCAATTAACCAAACATAGACATACACTCACTAGACTCCACATAAACCAAAACCCGAAAATACTAAATCAAACACACTTTACACAAACACACCACCCCGAACCACATAAAACAAATACCCCCTGCCACGCCCTGACCAAACTACAAAACAATTAACCTTATATGCTGGCCAGGACGTGACAGTCTTGAATGCCATCTCTTTGCCAGATTTAAAAATAACTTTACTGGGAAATCACACTTTGCAATAAACGACGTGGTATGCCCAGAAAAAAAGTCTAGGCTATAAATGTTGGAGCCATCTTGGAACGATCAACCATCAAAAATACTATTGTAAATAATCCCTTACCTTTGATTTTCTTTATCAGAAGGCACTTCTAGGAATCCCAGGTCCATAACAAATGTAGTTTTGTTCAAAAAAGTTAATAATTTATGTCCCAATAGTGTTAGCGCTCCGAAGGCTAGTGAAAATGTACTGTGTGCGTCTGACTTGTCGTCAGGAATGAGCAAAAAATATATATTTAAGTTCGTTCAAACATGTCAAACGTTGTATAACATAAATCTTTAGGGGCTTTTTCAACCAGGGCTTCAATAATATTCCATTGGGACGGTTGCATTGTCTTTCAAAACGTTTCGAAAAGGGAGAGTACCCATGGGCGCCGACGTCACAATGGTAATGGTCCATCCCCTGTGACCAAGGTAAACATCCTCTCTTTCAGTCAATTTTGATAGTAGGAGGCTCAAACCACTTTGTAAAGACTGGGGACATCTAGTGGAAGCCATAGGAAGTGCTAAATGAATCACAAGCCCCTGTGTGTTTCAATGGCAAATGTTTGAAGTGATATCCATACATCAGATTTCAGTTTCCTGTCAGGATTTGTCTCAGGGTTTTGACTGCCATATGAGTTCTGTTATACTCACAGACACCATTCAAACAGTTTTAGAAACTTTAGGGTGTTTTCTATCCAAATCAAACAATTATATGCATATTCTAGTTACTGGGCAGGAGTAGTAACCAGATTAAATCGGGTACGTTTTTTTATCCGGCCGTGCAAATACTGCCTCCTAGCCCTAACAGGTTTTAAAAGAAACGGTCACTCCTCAGGAGAGCATCTGCAATTGGTCTGATAAAGGTAAGTTCAATATACTGTAGGTTATGTACATGCTAACTTTGCTCCTCATTTAACAAGTATTTGATATAGCTGATGAACTGATTCTCACGCAAATATTTTTCATTTCATAGGAGCATGAACAGTCTTCCCCAGAGAACCCTGAAGTGAAAGGAAGTCCAGGAAAGATTGTATCTCCCAAGACCCCCTCGCCTGGCAAGAAGTCAAAGGCATCTCCCAAGACTGCCAAGAAGACGACGAACGCTAAACTCCATCTCCAGGTAAAGAGAAGACCCTGAAAACCGCTGTCAAGACTCCATCTCCAGGTAAAGAAAAGACCCTGAAAACCGCTGTCAAGACTCCATCTCCTGCTCAAAGAAAGTCTCCATGAAAAGATGAATCTCAAACACCCAAGACTGGGATGACCCCCCGTTAGTTTGCCGTCAGCCAACCCAACACCTACTGTGCAAGGCCGGTTCTCAGTGTCCCGCATCAGCACCCCATCACCCACCGCAGACCAGGACTCTGTCCTACAGACACCTGTCACTGTAACCCTGCATGTTCCCTTGAGGAGAACGAGCATGAAGTCTACCTCGAAGACAACAGAGAAAAGCACAATGAAGAATGTCCTACAAGTCATCCGTAGAAGAAGTGGTGTTTCTTGGGCATCTATGAAAGGTATGCATCTATTTACTTTCTTCATTGGGATTCAATAACTTTTTTGTTGATTGGCTGATGAAATGTTTTCTTCTTTTTTCGTTTCAAGTTGTGAATTCCTGGGCTGATATTGTGAAGTTCGGCAAGACCAAGACCCAAGTGGTTATCACAACCAAGAAAACTTCCATTGGAGTGACCAAGACGAAGAAGAATGTTGTGACCAAGACTAGGGAAGAATGTTGTACCAAAACCCAACTCATACTTAAATAGTATTTTGTATGACCATACCATGTCAATATAAAAATAAATGTCTAGAAAATTGCAGCTTGTTGTTAAATTGACTTCAGTGGTTTTGTCTTAAAAAGAATAGGTCTACATTACCTAACTTGTTGATGATGCTATTTATGTTACAGACACCTGCGAGGAAGCTCATGGGACATGTCACCACTGGTCATGCCAATTCCATTGTTGTGGGCAAAGCTCACAAGATGAAAGTCAGTCAGCAATGTGGGACTGCCCCAAAGCTTGTCCACAACATTTCACTGCTAAAAAAGAACATGACAATGGATGAGGATTTGTCAGGTAATTAGTGAATAACCTATTTTATTGGCAAGTTCTTCGTATTGTATCTAAAGGGCTTGTTTTGTTTGTGGTTTCAGGAGTAGCAGAAATGTTCAAGACCCCTGCAAGGCAAAGGAAGTCTGTGGCCAATGTGCAGAGCCCTCAAGACCCCCCAGAGAGTCCAGTCTACATATATGATTGAATCATCAGTGATGGATACCCCAGAAGTCACTGGAAAGTGATTTTGACCATTGCAAGATGAGTATCAATGATGAATTATCTGTTCTGGGGGATTTTTTAATTGTACACTGTTTATTAGATGTATAAATCATGTTGAAATCAAGGATGAAACTAAATATAGGGGACACCACTGCTGCAAAAGCAGCTGTCGAAGTTCAAACAGAGCCTGTCAAGAGAGGCAGAAGGGCAGGTAAATCCACAGTCTCTGCCAATGAAATCACCATTGCAGCTGAAAGCAATCCATTGGAGGCTGAGGTAACAGACACGGAGGTCATGACTGTTGTGGTTAAAAAAGGAAGAGGAAAAGCCCCTA
>NW_025550233.1:50000-60269 GCF_905237065.1 Salmo salar | reverse complement strand
ACATGTTTGAGCGAGCGAAATATATTTTTTCCCCTCGTTCACGACGAGAAGTCCGGCTGGCTTACATCATGTGCTAACGAGACGGAGATTTTTGGACATAAATGATGAGCTTTTTTGAACAAAACTACATTCGTTATGGACCTGTGATACCTGGAAGTGACATCTGATGAAGAGAATCAAAGGTAATGGATTATTTACATAGTATTTTCGATTTTAGATCTCCCCAACATGACTGTCTAGTCTGTATCGCAACGCGTATTTTTCTGGGCGCAGTGCTCAGATTATTGCAAAGTGTGATTTCCCAGTAAGGTTATTTTTTAAATCTGGCAAGTTGATTGCGTTCAAGAGATGTAAATCTATAATTCTTTAAATGACAATATAATATTTTACCAATGTTTTCTAATTTTAATTATTTAATTTGTTACGCTGACTTGACTGCCGGTTATTGGAGTGGGAAACGATTTCCTCAACATCAATGCCATAGTAAAACGCTGTTTTTGGATATAAATATGAACTTGATAGAACTAAAAATGCATGCATTGTCTAACATAATGTCCTAGGAGTGTCATCTGATGGAGATTGTAAAGGTTAGTGCATCATTTTAGCTGGTTTTATGGTTTTGGTGACCCTGTCTTTGACTTGACAAAACATTACACACAACTCTTGTAAATGTACTGTCCTAACATACTCTAAATTTATGCTTTACCCGTAAAACCTTTTTGAAATCGTAAAACGTGGTTAGATTAAGGAGATGTTTATCTTTCAAATGGTGTAAAATAGTTGTATTTTTTGAAACATTTGAATTTTGACATTTATTTGGATTCAAATTTGCCGCTCTTGAAATGCACCTGCTGTTGATGGAGTGCACCACGGGTGGCACGCTAGCGTCCCACCTAGCCCCAAGAGGTTAAGGTTCTCTCAAACGCTCTAAAGTTGTATGAGGGGGCCTCCTCAGCTAGAGTCAATTGGGGAAAGAGTGAAGCGCTGTGGGCAGGTCAGCTTCAGATGGGGTCTGCTCCACGGTTACCAGGGGGGCTTCAGTGGGGCAGAGATGGGATGAAGACTTTGGGGTTTTTCTAGGCTCTGATGTCTTTCAGAAAAGAACTGGGAGGGTGTAGTGGAGAAAGTGTGTGCCAGACTGTCAAGATGGAAATGGGTGCTGCCCCAGCTGTCTTATAGGGGTATTGGTAGCTAATAATCTTGCTGCCTCTACCCTGTGGCACAGACTAATGATTTTACAGCCACCAAAGGGTCTGATTCAAGAGCTTCAGAGGACCCTTGTCAATTTCTTCTGGTCTGGACAACACTGGATAAAAGCTGCAGCCTTGTACTTGCCACTACACGAGGGTGGGCAAGGCTTGGTGGATATTTCCTCTAGGATCATGGCTTTCCGGCTTCAAGCAGCCCAGAGGCTGTTGTACAGAGACGGTTCTAGCTGGGTCGACACAGCCTATACAATGATGAGGAGAGTGGGCTGTTTGGGCTTTGATAAGCACCTTTTCCTCTTAAAGCTGGAGGGGGGTGATTTGCCTGGTCTGACTCCATTTTATGAGTCTGTTATGCAGGCTTGGAGAGTTTTTGACAAGTCCCGTAAGGCCGGCACGCCACCAGGGATGTGGCTTTTTGAAGAGCCTCTTTTTCACAACACTGACATCCAGTCCCGTGTTCTGGGTTCAGCTAGCCTACGTTCATGCCTGTTAGGCGTGGGGTGTACTAAACTGGGTCATCTGTTGCGGAACAGGAATAGATCATTGGAGGAGCTGGGAGAAAGAGCGGGGATCCGATCATCTCGCCTACTGAGGAAGGTCGTCGCTGAGGTCTGTGACTCCCTGCCAGTGCTTCATCTGCAGTATGTGACTGACATTTCCAATTCTGATCGGTGGAAGGAGGGTCTGTATTATGTGTTCCCTGCACTGATTGTCAGTGCTGCAGCGGGGGCATTCGTGGAGGACGTGGGGATGCTGCTTTCTTTCGATACCCCGGAGCTGGGTAGTTCAAGGAGGTGGGAAAGAAGGCCATGTACAGAGTATGTGTAAAGGCGTCCCATTCCTTCTTCCCTGGAAGGGGTAAAATCGACAAGGTGGGCGGGTATGCTTGGTCCAGGTGTCTCTTCAAAAGGCTGTTGGCGATCAATATACAAACTGCCTATTGATAAGAGGACAGCTGACCTCCAATGGAGGATAGTACACTGAGCTATAGCCACTAACATGCATCTGGTACACCGGGACCCTACTGTTGGAGAGGGGTGTCCATTTTGTGCTGAGTCTGAAACTCTGGCACATCTGTTTTTACAGTGTCCCAGGTTGGTCGGGATGATTGACCTGATCACAAATTGGTTCTTAACGTTGGGAGAGGTTTTTCTTCCCAACTGTATCTATTTGGGCCAAAGTATAGGTTCAGTCGAAAGGGTGTAGTTGTGTTGCTTAATTTTGTGTTAGGGGCAGCAAAATTAGTGATATGGAAGACCCGAAAGAACAGTATTCGGGGACAGGGGTCTGTGGATGTGGTGGGAATGCTGGAGGAATATTGGCAGCGAGACTGAGGTTTGAGTTTGCCTATTATAAACTGGTCAACAATATTGATCTGTTTATGAGTATATGGGGTATTCAGAGGCTGTTGTGTATAGTTACTGTGGAGGAGGAATTGGAGTTGTGTTTTTAATTGATGTGTAACTGTGTTTTTGTATGAGTATTTATTGTGTGGTGGGCTCCCAGACACAATAGAGATTATTTAAAACTCAAATCTCTCTCTCTCTCTCTCTCTCTCTCTCTCTCTCTCTCTCTCTCTCTTTCTTCTCTCTCTCTCTCTCTCTCTTTCTTTCTCTCTCTCTCTCTATATATATCTCTCTATATATATCTCTCTCTATATATCTATCTCTCTCTCTCTCTCTCTCTCTCTCTCTCTCTCTCTCTCTCTCTCTCTCTCTCCTCTCAATAAGAATAACTTAGAATGATAGTTAAAATTATAGTCATGCGGTGGGACTCCCACCGTGTACAGTTAGATTCTGATGTTCTCTCAATCAGACTGTTTATGTTGGACACTCAGTCAGAAGTGTTTCCCACTTGTGGCAACCACCCAGTCAATTTCTGGCACAGAGTACAGGAATAGGTCTTTCTATTTCTTTTTCTTTTCTATCTTCTTCTCTCCATTTTCTCTGCTGTCTCCTACTAACTCACTGTTATCTCTCTCGCTGTATCCCATTTCCTCATTCCACTCTTTCTTTCCATTCTCTAGCATCCCTCTGTGTCACGACATCTCTTTCAATCTCTGATCCTGCACTGACAAAGTTTATCCCATAGGGGGAAGTGTGGTCTTGCAAACCAGACAATTCTACCCCTGAACCATCTCTCTCCCTTTATAAACTCAGCAAAAAAAGAAACGTCCCTTTTTCAGGACCCTGTCTTTCAAAGATAATTTGCAAAAATCCAAATAACTTAACAGATCTTCATTGTAAAGGGTTTGAACACTGTTTCCCATGCTTGTTCAATGACCCATAAACAATTAATGAACATGCACCTGTGGAACGGTCGTTAAGACACTAACAGCTTACAGACAGTAGGCAAAAGGCAACAGTTATGAAAACTTAGGACACTAAAGAGGCCTTTCTATTGACTCTGAAAAGCACCAAAAGAAAGATGCTCAAGGTCTCTACTCATCTGCGTGAACGTGCCTTAGTCATGCTGCAAGGAGGCATGAGGACTGCAGATGTGGCCAGGGCAATGCATTACAATGTCTGTACTGTGAGACGCCTATGACAGCGCACCAGGGAGACAGGACAGACAGCTGATCATCCTCGCAGTGGCAGACCACATGTAACAACACCTGCACAGGATCGGTACATCCGAACATCACACCTGTCGGACAGGCACAGGATGGCAACAACAACTGCCCAAGTTACACCAGGAATGCACAATCCCTCCATCAGTGCTCTGACTGTCCGCAATAGGCTGAGAGAAGCTGGACTGAGGGCTTGTAGGCCTGTTGTAAGGCAGGTCCTCACCAGACATCACTGGCAACAATGTCGCCTATGGGCACAAACCTACCGTAGCTGGACCAGACAGGACTGTCAAGAAGTGCTCTTCAATGACGAGTCGCGGTTTTGTCTCACCAGGGGTGATGGTCGGATTTGCATTTATCGTCAAAGGAATGAGCGTTACATCGAGGCCTGTACTCTGGAGCGGGATCGTTTTGGAGGTGGAGGGTCCGTCATGGTCTGGGGCGGTGTGTCACAGCATCATCGGACTGAGCTTGTTGTCATTGCAGGCAATCTCAATGATGTGCGTTACAGAGAAGACATCCTCCTCCCTCATGTGGTACCCTACCTGCAGGCTCATCCTGACATGACCCTCCAGCATGACAATGCCACCAGCCATACTGCTCGTTCTGTGCGTGATTTCCTGTAAGACAGGAATGTCCGTGTTCTGGCATGGTCAGCGAAGAGCCTTGATCTCAATCATATTGTGCACGTCTGGGACCTGTTGGATTGGAGGGTGAGGGCTAGGGCCATTCCCCCCAGAAATGTCCAGGAACTTGCAGGTGCCTTGGTGGAAGAGTGGGGTAACATCTCACAGCAAGAACAGGCAAATCTGGTGCAGTCCATGAGGAAGAGATGCACTGCAGTACTTAACCTCTTGGGGCTAGGTGGGACGCTAGCGTGCCACCCGTGGTGCACTCCATCAACAGCAGGTGCATTTCAAGAGCGGCAAATTTGAATCCAAATAAATGTCAAAATTCAAATGTTTCAAAAATACAACTATTTTACACCATTTGAAAGATAAACATCTCCTTAACCTGTTGGGTCTAGGGGGCAGCATTTGCACGTCTGGATAAAAAAAATGTACCCGATTTAATCTGGTTACTAATCCTACCCAGTAACTAGAATATGCATATACTTATTATATATGGATAGAAAACACTCTAAAGTTTCCAAAACTGTTTGAATGGTGTCTGTGAGTATAACAGAACTCATTTGGCAGGCAAAACCCTGAGACATTTTCTGACAGGAAGTGGATACCTGATGTGTTGTATTGACTTTAAACCTATCCCATTGAAAAACACAGGGGTTTAGGAATATTTTGGCACTTCCTATTGCTTCCACTAGATGTCACCAGCCTTTACAAAGTGTTTTGAGTCTTCTGGAGGGAGATCTGACCGAACAAGAGCCATGGAACGGTGATGTCCCATTAGACACCTGGCGCGCTACTTCATGTTGGGTACCCTCGTTCCAATACGTTATAAAAGACTATGCATTCGTCCACCTTGAATATTATTCATGTTCTGGTTAAAAAGGCCCTAATGATTTATGCTATACAACGTTTGACATGTTTGAACGAACGGAAATATATTTTTCCCCTCGTTCATGACGAAGTCCGGCTGGCTTACATCATGTGCTAACGAGACGGAGATTTTTGGACATAAATGATGAGCTTTTTTGAACAAAACTACATTCGTTATGGACCTGTGATACCTGGAAGTGACATCTGATGAAGAGAATCAAAGGTAATGGATTATTTACATAGTATTTTCGATTTTAGATCTCCCCAACATGACGTCTAGTCTGTATCGCAGCGCGTATTTTTCTGGGCACAGTGCTCAGATTATTGAAAAGTGTGATTTCCCCAGTAAGGTTATTTTTAAATCTGGCAAGTTGATTGCGTTCAAA
The DNA here is from genome assembly GCF_905237065.1 of Salmo salar. NCBI lineage: Eukaryota > Metazoa > Chordata > Actinopteri > Salmoniformes > Salmonidae > Salmo > Salmo salar. Next base: position 54,607 of record NW_025550233.1, on the reverse strand, counting down.
AGATGTAAATCTATAATTCTTTAAATGACAATATAATATTTTACCAATGTTTTCTAATTTTAATTATTTAATTTGTGACGCTGACTTGACTGCCGGTTATTGGAGGAAACGATTTCCTCAACATCAATGCCATAGTAAAACGCTGTTTTTGGATATAAATATCAACTTGATAGAACTAAAAATGCATGCATTGTCTAACATAATGTCCTAGGAGTGTCATCTGATGGAGATTGTAAAAGGTTAGTGTATCATTTTAGCTGGTTTTATGGTTTTGGTGACCCTGTCTTTGACTTGACAAAACATTACACACAACTCTTGTAAATGTACTGTCCTAACATACTCTAAATTTATGCTTTCGCCGTAAAACCTTTTTGAAATCGTAAAACGTGGTTAGATTAAGGAGATGTTTATCTTTCAAATGGTGTAACATAGTTGTATTTTTGAAAAATTTGAATTTTGACATTTATTTGGATTCAAATTTGCCGCTCTTGAAATGCACCTGCTGTTGATGGAGTGCACCACGGGTGGCACGCTAGCGTCCCACCTAGCCCCAAGAGGTTAATCTAACCACGTTTTACGATTTCAAAAAGGTTTTACGGCGAAAGCATAAATTTAGAGTATGTTAGGACAGTACATTTACAAGAGTTGTGTGTAATGTTTTGTCAAGTCAAAGACAGGGTCACCAAAACCATAAAACCAGCTAAAATGATGCACTAACCTTTACAATCTCCATCAGATGACACTCCTAGGACATTATGTTAGACAATGCATGCATTTTTAGTTCTATCAAGTTCATATTTATATCCAAAAACAGCGTTTTACTATGGCATTGATGTTGAGGAAATCGTTTCCTCCAATAACCGGCAGTCAAGTCAGCGTCACAAATTAAATAATTAAAATTAGAAAACATTGGTAAAATATTATATTGTCATTTAAAGAATTATAGATTTACATCTCTTGAACTCAATCAACTTGCCAGATTTAAAAATAACCTTACTGGGAAATCACACTTTGCAATAATCTGAGCACTGCGCCCAGAAAATACGCGTTGCGATACAGACTAGACGTCATGTTGGGGAGATCTAAAATCGAAAATACTATGTAAATAATCCATTACCTTTGATTCTCTTCATCAGATGTCACTTCCAGGTATCACAGGTCCATAACGAATGTAGTTTTGTTCAAAAAAGCTCATCATTTATGTCCAAAAATCTCCGTCTCGTTAGCACATGATGTAAGCCAGCCGGACTTCCGTCATGAACGAGGGGAAAAATATATTTCCGTTCGTTCAAACATGTCAAACGTTGTATAGCATAAATCATTAGGGCCTTTTTAACCAGAACATGAATAATATTCAAGGTGGACGAATGCATACTCTTTTATAACGTATTGGAACGAGGGTACCCAACATGAACTGCGCGCGCCAGGTGTCTAATGGGACATCATCGTTCCATGGCTCTTGTTCGGTCAGATCTCCCTCCAGAAGACTCAAAACACTTTGTAAAGGCTGGTGACATCTAGTGGAAGCAATAGGAAGTGCCAAAATATTCCTAAGCCCCTGTGTTTTTTCAATGGGATAGGTTTAAAGTCAATACAACACATCAGGTATCCACTTCCTGTCAGAAAATGTCTCAGGGTTTTGCCTGCCAAATGAGTTCTGTTATACTCACAGACACCATTCAAACAGTTTTAGAAACTTTAGAGTGTTTTCTATCCATATATAATAAGTATATGCATATTCTAGTTACTGGGTAGGATTAGTAACCAGATTAAATCGGGTACATTTTTTTTATCCAGACGTGCAAATGCTGCCCCCTAGACCCAACAGGTTAATGCAGCTGGTGGCCACACCAGATACTGACTGTTACTTTTGATTTTGACCCCCCTTTTTTTCAGGGACACATTATTGAATTTATGTTAGTCACATGTCTGTGGAACTTTTTCAGCTTATGTCTCAGTTGTTGAATCATGTTATGTTAATACAAATATTTACACATGTTAAGTTTGCTGAAAATAAACGCAGGTGACAGTGAGAGGACGTTTCTTTTTTTGCTGAGTTTACAAGGTAAGGCATTGCAGCAACAACAACAAACACACTGCATTCCAGTAAATATCTCTGCTCCATTTGCTTGGAGATGGAAACAGTTGGGCCATATGTGGATGTTGCTTCCAGCTTAGAGGTCCAAGCCTATTCCCCACATTCTGGAGAAAGAGGAGGTAGAGAAGAAATGCTTTACTACCATAACAAAGCTTTGCTTTTACACTAAACAACAGCCCCCACCCCCTCGACCAAATAAAATTCCTACAACAAACACTTGGCTTGCCTACAACGCTGAGAAAAGCCACAGAGGTTGTTCCTAATGATATTTGGTAACCATTACGGACGATGACATTAACCTCTTACATCTAGACGTTCCGCTAGCGGAACACCTGCTCCAATATCCAATGATAGGCGTGGCGCGAATGACAAATTCCTCAAAAATACAAAAACTTCCATTTTTCAAACATATGACTATTTCACAGCATTTTAAAGACAAGACTCTCCTTTATCTAACCACACTGTCCGATTTCAAAAAGGCTTTACAGCGAAAGCAAAACATTAGATTATGTCAGCAGAGTACCAAGCCAGAAATAATCAGACACCCATTTTTCAAGCTAGCATATAATGTCACAAAAACCCAGAAGACAGCTAAATGCAGCACTAACCTTTGATGATCTTCATCAGATGACACACCTAGGACATTATGTTATACAATACATGCATGTTTTGTTCAATCAAGTTCATATTTATATCAAAAAACAGCTTTTACATTAGCATGTGACGTTCAGAACTAGCATACCCCCCGCAAACTTCCGGGGAATTTGCTAACAATTTACTAAATTACTCACGATAAACGTTCACAAAAAGCATAACAATTATTTTAAGAATTATAGATACAGAACTCCTCTATGCACTTGATATGTCCGATTTTAAAATAGCTTTTTGGTGAAAGCACATTTTGCAATATTCTAAGTACATAGCCCAGCCATCACGGGCTAGCTATTTAGACACCCGGCAAGTTTAGCACTCAGATTTACTATTATAAAAGTTTGATTACCTTTTGTTGTCTTCGTCAGAATACACTCCCAGGACTGCTACTTCAATAACAAATGTTGGTTTGGTCCAAAATAATCCATCGTTATATCCGAATAGCGGCGTTTTGTTCGTTGCGTCCCAGACACTATCCGAAATGGTAAATCAGGGTCGTGCGCATGGCGCAATTCGTGACAAAAAATTGTAAATATTCCATTACCGTACTTGAAGCATGTCAACCGCTGTTTAAAATCAATTTTTATGCAATTTATCTCGTAAAAAGCGATAATATTCCGACCGGGAATCTCCTTTTCGGCAAACAGAGGAAAAATCACAAAGACGGGGGCGGCCAGGGCACGCGCCTAAGCCCACAGTCCCTTGATCGGCCACTTGAGAAAGGCGATAATGTGTTTCAGCCTGGGGCTGGGATGATGACATTCTGTTTTTTCCCGGGCTCTGAGCGCCCATGGAAGACATAGGAAGTGTCACGTTAGAGCAGAGATCCTTAGTAAAAGATAGAGATGGCAAAGAAGTTCAAGAAATGGTCAGACAGGCCACTTCCTGTAAAGGAATCTCTCAGGTTTTGACCTGCCATTTGAGTTCTGTTATACTCACAGACACCATTCAAACAGTTTTAGAAACTTTGGAGTGTTTTCGATCCAAAGCCAATAATTATATGCATATTCTAGTTACTGGGCAGGAGTAGTAACCAGATTAAATCGGGTACGTTTTTTTATCCAGCCGTGAAAATACTGCCCCCTAGCCATAACAGGTTAAGAAAAGAAAGAATCAAATAATGATTTGCTTGAAAGTTGCTTGAGGTAGTTGAGTCGTTGTGGGGTAACCTCAAGGCAACGGTGTGTTCTGTGGAAGAGTGTGGCTACCTTGTGTAATGGTGCATCTGTGTGCATTTTATAACATTTACGTGATGTGCTATTACTTCCCCTCCGCAAAACACACAGTCTCCATAAATTATGTATGCTTGCCTGCTCGTAATGTGCCAAAAAAATTCCCAGTTTTTCCCAGTTGTCCTGCATCAGTGTTCCAGGGACACTTTCTGGCCAAGCATCCCTGGATGTTACCCGGAGGCTGACATGATCCGGTTCACTTCTCCCACGAGAGTGTGCATTTCCAAATCACTCCTCAACCCTTTGTTTCTATGCATTTGTTCATCTGGAACGTTCTGCTCAGCGTTCAAAACCATAATGCCCTCCAAGCCCATCTCTAAGCTGAGGATCCTGGGACTGAACCCCTCTCGCTGCAACTGGATCCTGGACTTCCGATGATGAGACAGCCTATAGGGGAGGTCAGTGACTTGACAGTGTGGTTCCAGGAAAACAACATTTCCCTCACTGTAAGCAAGACTACAGGAAACGGAGGGCCGAGCACATCCACATCGACGGGGCTGTAGTGGAGTGGGTCGAGAGCTTCAAGTTCCTCGGTGTCCACATCACAAGGAACTAACATGGTCCACATACCAACACAGTCATGGCGAAGTCATGACAATGCCTCTTCCCCCTCAGGATGCTGAAAA